>NW_028163980.1:0-47500 GCF_964263955.1 Coregonus lavaretus | reverse complement strand
ACTTGAAGCTCTCAACCTGTTCCACTACAGCCCCGTCGATGAGAATGGGGGCGTGCTCAGTCCTCTTTTTTTTTCTGTAGTCCACAATCATCTCCTTTGTCTTGGTCACGTTGAGGGAGAGGTTGTTATCCTGGCACCACACGGCCAGGTCTCTGACCTCCTCCCTATAAGCTGTCTCATCGTTGTTGGTGATCAGGCCTACCACTGATGATGGTGTTGGAGTCGTGCCTGGCCATGCAGTCATGGGTGAACAGGGAGTACAGGAGGGGACTGAGCACGCACCCCTGAGGGGCCCCCGTGTTGAGGATCAGCGTGGCAGATGTGTTGTTACCTACCCTTACCACCTGGGGGGCGGCCCGTCAGGAAGTCCAGGATCCAGTTGCAGAGGGAGGTGTTTAGTCCCTGGGTCCATAGCTTAGTGATGAGCTTTGAGGGCACTATGGTATTGAACGCTGAGCTGTAGTCAATGAATAGCATTCTCACGTAGGTGTTCCTCTTGTCCAGGTGGGAAAGGGCAGTGTGGAGTGCAATAGAGATTGCATCATCTGTGGATCTGTTGGGGCGGTATGCAAATTGGAGTGGGTCTAGGGTTTCTGGGATAATGGTGTTGATGTGAGCCATGACCAGCCTTTCAAAGCACTTCATGGCTACAGACGTCAGTGCTACGGGTCGGTAGTCATTTAGGCAGGTTATCTTAGTGTCCTTGGGCACGGGGACTATGGTGGTCTGCTTGAAACATGTTGGTATGACAGACTCAGTCAGGGACATGTTGAAAATGTCAGTGAAGACACTTGCCAGTTGGTCAGCACATGCTCGGAGTACACGTCCTGGTAATCCGTCTGGCCCTGCGGCCTTGTGAATGTTGACCTGCTTAAAAGTCTTACTCACATCGGCTACGGAGAGCGTGATCACATAGTCATCCGGAACAGCTGGTGCTCTCATGCATGCTTCAGTGTTGCTTGCCTCGAAGCGAGCAAAGAAGTGGTTTAGCTCGTCTGGAAGTCTTGTGTCACTGGGCAGCTCGCGGCTGTGCTTCCCTTTGTAGTCTGTAATAGTTTTCAAGCCCTGCCATATCCGACGAGCGTCACACAAAGGTTGCGTTCACACAGTTAGAACAATTCAGATCTTTTGCCAAACATTTGCATATCTGAAACCTATCTGTTATTTTCTCTAAAGTGTAAACAGCAGAAAAACACATGGAATCTGATCTTTTGACTTCAGATTTATACCACCTCCATATGTGGATCTGAATTCTGATACAAACCTGATCCTCCATACGTGACCTCTGTCTGGATGCTCAGATCAAGATTTCTTTGCTCCGATTTTTATTTTTCATAACTTGCCTTTACCATGACAGCCACTCCAAAATATAAAGGAACAGTTACAGGAAATGAGAATTGCATCTGTGTGCTTCTTCTGAGGCTACATCAGTGTTAAATCATATTTTTTTCACATGTAAAACTGAGTGTGGACAGTCAGAAAAAATTATTGGATATAGAAAGAAAATCTGATTTGGGTTCTTAGGGTGGCTGTGTAAACACAGCCTTATACACACGCATGCGCATGCATGCACACAAAGGCATGCACACACAGGCATGCACACACAGGCATGCACACACAGTGTCACACCCTGGCTCTGGGACTCTATATGTTGAGCCAGGGTGTGTTCATTCTATGTGTTCTGTTTCTATGTTGGGTGTTCTAGGTTGTGTATTCTATGTTTGCCTGAGTGACTCCCAATCAGAGGCAACGAGTGTCAGCTGTTGGCTGGTTGTCTCTGATTGGGAGCCATATTTATACTGTCTGTTTTCCCTTGGTGTTTGTGGGTTTTTGTTCCGTGTTCGGTCATTGTCACCGTGGACTTCACGAGTCGTTTATTGTTTTGTGCTGTAATATAATAAAGTAACATGTTCGTTCATCACGCTGCGCATTGGTCTACTTCTCTCCCTGACGATCGTGACAGAAAAACCCACCATACCAGGACCAAGCAGCGTGTCCAGGAGCAGGCAGACTGGACATTGGAGGAAGCACCAGGAAAGGAGATGGAGAGGCTGGCGATGGCCCAGGTGGGCAAATCGTGGTCCTGGGAGGACATGCTCGGGGGCAAAGGGCCATGGGCAAGGATTAAGGCCCTGGCGAGAGAGGAGCAGCGGCGTCAGCAGTGTCATCGTCGGAAGGACGAGAGGCAACCCAAAAAAATTTTTAGGGGGGGGCACACTGCATGGGCGGCTGGGCAGCAGGAGGCTGCCACAGGGCCATTTGGAGAGGAGGCCACCGGGTTTGGGGGGCCAGAAGGCAGGTTGGCGGAGCCTGGAAGGAGAGCGGAACCAACGTCCCGTACTCAGGCATGGCAGCATGGGACGGGGCAGGTTCCGCGGTATGCGGAGCGGCGTTCTGTGCCACGAGTGGTCCGGCATAGTCCTGTACGTCCTGTGCGAGCGCCCCGCACGTGTCGTGCGAAGGCGGGTATGCAGCCAGGACGGAGTGTGCCGGCTCAACGCTCGTGGTCTCCAATGCCTCTCCGCGGTCCCGGATATCCTGCTCCAGTGTCACGTGCTGTTATGCCAGTACGGGTACACAGCCCTGTACGTCCTGTAAGGATGCCTCACACAGAGTGTGTGAGGGTAGGCATTCAGCCAGGACGGGTTGTGGCCGCTCTTCACTCCAGGTCTCCTATCCGTCTCCACAGCCCGGTTCGGCCTGTCCCTGCTCCACGCCCCAAGCCTACGGTGTGCGTCGCCAGCCCAGTCCGGCCTGTCCCTGCTCCATGCCCCAAGCCTACGGTGTGCGTCGCCAGCCCAGTCCGGCCTGTCCCTGCTCCACGCCCCAAGCCTACGGTGTGCGTCCCCAGCCCAGTCCGGCCTGTCCCTGCTCCACGCCCCAAGCCTACGGTGTGCGTCGCCAGCCCAGTCCGGCCTGTCCCTGCTCCACGCACCAAGCCTACGGTGTGCGTCGCCAGCCCAGTCCGGCCAGTCCCTGCTCCACGCACCAAGCCTACGGTGTGCGTCGTCAGCCTGGTCCAGCCCGTTCCTGCTACTCGCACCAAGCCAGGGGTACGAGTCGTCAGCCTGGTCCAGCCCGTTCCTGCTACTCGCATCAAGCCAGGGGTGCGAGTCGTCAGTCCGGTGAGGCCCGTTCCTGCTACTCGCACCAAGCCAGGGGTGCGAGTCGTCAGTCCGGTGAGGCCCGTTCCGGCTCCACGCACCAAGCCAGGGGCGCGAGTCGTCAGTCCGGTGAGGCCCGTTCCGGCTCCACGCACCAAGCCAGGGGTGCGAGTCGTCAGTCCGGTGAGGCCCGTTTTGGCTCCACGCACCAAGCCAGGGGTGCGAGTCGTCAGTCCGGTGAGGCCCGTTCCGGCTCCACGCACCAAGCTAGGGGTGCGCATCGTCAGCCCGGTCCGGCCCGTTGCTGCTCCACGCACCAAGCCAGGGGTGCGCATCGTCAGCCCGGTCCGGTCAGTTCCTGCCTCACGCACCAAGCCAGGGGTGCGCGTCGTCAGTCTGGCACAACCCGTGCCTGGGTCATCGGTGCCAAATCAGGTACCGCTCAACTGCTCCACAACGGAGCTGAAGCTAGCCGCTCCTGCTACGTCCAGGTCAGCTCCAGCCAGCGGGGCCAGACCGGACCAGGGGCGCTATGGGGGGTTTATTGGAGGGTGGTGGGCAAGGCCGGGGCCGGAGCCGCCGCCGAGGAGGTGTGCCCACCCAGCCCTCCCCTGTTTTGCTCTTGTTGAGGCGCGGTCGCAGTCCGCGCCTTTAGGGGGGGGTACTGTCACACCCTGGCTCTGGGACTCTATATGTTGAGCCAGGGTGTGTTCATTCTATGTGTTCTGTTTCTATGTTGGGTGTTCTAGGTTGTGTATTCTATGTTTGCCTGAGTGACTCCCAATCAGAGGCAACGAGTGTCAGCTGTTGGCTGGTTGTCTCTGATTGGGAGCCATATTTATACTGTCTGTTTTCCCTTGGTGTTTGTGGGTTTTTGTTCCGTGTTCGGTCATTGTCAACGTGGACTTCACGAGTCGTTTATTGTTTTGTGCTTTAATATAATAAAGTAACATGTTCGTTCATCACGCTGCGCATTGGTCTACTTCTCTCCCTGACGATCGTGACACACAGGCATGCACACACAGAAGCTCTGGTTATTGCTGAAGTGTTCGGCTTGCCTTTATTCTACGACTGCTGTGGATATGCGTTGGGTTTTTATGGGATGGTACACTTCATCTCAATAATCTCTAGCTACCTAAAAGTAATACAATGCCTCTTGTATCACCAGAGTTCCATCCACTACAGATTGGTCGACTAGGGGATTGAGTTCTCAGAGAATTAGAAACAAAGGCATTTGGTAAAAACAAAACCAGTCATGTGAAGGAGAGTGAAATACTGAAACCACACTAATGTGGCTTCCCTCTGAAGTCTTCACAAACACACCACCATTGATCTGAGAAGTGACTACAACTGTAAATCCACCACCAGTTCTGTAGCATTTCTGCAGACTATTATAAATCCCTCCACAGCCCTTCTCCTCACGGCCTTTGTAGCATAGCACAGCTGTGACCAGCTCCAGGCTCTTTTGTGGGCGCAGCCCTCTCCCAGCTGTGTGTGTGTGTGTGTTTGTGTGTGTGCATATGCACATGTGTGCGTGTGTGGAAGCATGTGCGTGAATGTGTGTGACAGTCCCTTTGTCTGTCTGTCCATGTGGTTTGTAAGGAGTTATGTTCTGTTGTAGCTGTGGTTGTTTAGAGGGGATGAAGTTAGGCAGTTATTAATTAGACATTCAGTTTTTCCCTCTCTGTCCTCCTAACTCTCCACACACACACACACACACACACACACACACCACACACACACACACACACACACACACACACACACACACACATTTGTTTTACTATCCTTGTGAAGATCAAACAATTGATTCCCATTCAAAATCCTATTTTCCCTAACCCTTAACCCTAACCTTTAACCCTAACCTTAACCCCAAACTCCTAATCCTAACCCCAACCCCTAACCCTAATTGTAACCCTAAATCTAAAGTAGCCTTTTTCCTTGTGGGGACCGGCTAAATGTCCCCACTTGTCTGAATTTTCATTCCTGTTTTACTATCCTTGTGAGGACTTAATATAATTCATGCATCAATGGCCTGGTATCTAGTATTGAGTTAAGCCATGAGGACACAGGGCCAAAGACAATACAATAAATTCATCTGGAAGCAGCAGTCACCTCAACATATCAGGGACCAGGTCCCCTTCCCTCTCATTAAAGGCCCACTGTGATCTCTCTCATTAAAGGCCCACTTGGGGATATCTCTCAGTCAATAAGAAGAATACTCTTAGAGGTGGTTTTCCAAACACAGATTAAGCCTAGTCCTAGACAAAATCATGCTCAATGGAGATTCTCCAGGACTAGGCTTAATCACTGTCCCTGAAACACGCTCTCAGTGTCCCGTTCATTAGCCTCAGATCTATTAATCTCCCTCTCTCGATTTGTGATGGCATCACATATCTGTCTCATGAAATGATTATACATATCAAATTACTAGTATGCGTAGTTTACTGAGTCAATTGGGACCTTTTAAATGCACAAATAAAATGACACAAATGAATATGTAAAATTATTGTTGTTGTGGTAAAAACAAAATCTTGTTGTCAGCTATTATTGTAGTAAATATTATCGTGGCTAAAATAAATACTTGTGTAATGCTAGAACTCTGGGATGGACTTGGACAGGGCTCTGCTTCACTTGTCATTTCTGATGATGAATCTGTGATCAGCGTGGTCACAGCGGTAGGCATGACTCTCTATAGGTAGCTTGACCTCTCGCCTGTAGGGGGAGGAGTCTTATGCCCGTTATATCTCAGGTTATTATTATCTTCATTTCTTCACCACGACGACCAGATGCCGAAGCGGGAGGGGGCCTGGCGCGCCCGACAGGGATCTGAAGCACCTGATTGGCTGGGAGGTGAAGAACGTTCTGAAGGTCAAAGGGCAGATTCTTCCAGAGAGGAGATGAGAGAAGACACCATCTGCCTGCTGTTGTGCTGATGGTCGCTCCTCTCTCTCTCTGAATTCTACTACTGACATTAAAACACGTAACAGACAGGGACAGTCAGTGATGTAGGCGTATACATCCATCAACCTCTAACAATTCAATGAAGCCTACCTATTGTAAATATCATTCTTTAAGGTTGTAGGAAAGTCGGAAGTTGATCCTCCTTGCAGACTAATACACTGGTCATGCACATAAATTAGATGGCAGTGCTGCATGCCTCCACGTTCTCCTGCCTGCATGTCATTCTAGGCCATTTGTAAAAAGGTTCCCTATGGATTAGGAGACATACACATCTGTCTTGGCATGCCACAGATCCTAGCCTGTGTCCCAAATATGGTTGTATGGTTTTGGCAACTCCAATACAACACAAACATATCTGGGCTCCAGGGGAAGCCAGGAGAACCCAAAGCCATGAGTGTCACCAATGTGTGCCTACTACTACTACTGATACTATTACTACTGCTACTACTACTACTACTGCTGCTACTACTATTACGACTGCTACTACTACTACTACTACTACTATTACGACTACTACTACTACCACTACTGCTGCTACTACTGCTGCTACTATCACTACTACTATCACTACTGCTACTACTACTATCACCACTGCTACTACTACTATCACTACTACTACTACTATCACTACTGCTACTACTATCACTACTGCTACTACTATCACTACTACTACTATCACTACTGCTACTACTACTATCACTACTGCTACTACTACTACTCCTACTGTTAGAACACCAGACCAGAACATTTCTGACCTTCAGCTTTCTCTGAGGAAATGAATGCAAATTGGAGAGAATTAATTCTACACAAATTGGCATAGAGCGAGAGAGAGAAAGAAAGAGAGAGAGCGAGAGAGAGATGGAAAGAGAGAGCAAGATGTACGTTGTACTGTATGCTTATTATGATGATGAAACATCATGGGTGAAGCAGATTGTTCAATGGCCTGACAGACGGAGGAGAGCGTTGTCGTCCCGTTAGAGAGAACAGTCAGCTCCGTCCTCTGTTGATTAATATAACTCATTTTCAGTATGATTTATGACACCTTTCTCCTCTTCCTGCAAATCTACCCTCCGTCTAAATGTCCTGTCATAAAGATTGTTTCTGCAGATGCCAGTAGAAGGAAGACATTTCGCTTTTTTTTATTTATTTCTCTCACATGAATGTTCCCAGGCGTGATGGAAAAAGACAGGAAAGGAAACCGCTCCTAAAAAAATTACTTCTGTGCCTCCGCCACTTCCTCTGGCAGGAAATAGCATAGCTTTATCTGAACCACCACACATGGCTGGTCAATGCATGCGAGGTGTCGCTCTCTCTCTGTTACAGTGACAGACGGGGGAAATCTGTTGTTCCCTTCCTGGCTCCAGTCATAAGCCTCAGTGTAAATATCAACAATATAACATCTAAAATGTAAGATAAGAAAAATTCTGAATCTTTACTCCACTGCGAACTAGTCAGACCTGGGATCAAACTGTATTTGATATCTTTCAAATACTTTCAGCATTTACTTGATCCTGTCTGGAATGCCAGATACAGGTTTGTATTTTTGGGATTATATTGGTTCCACTGAGCCAGGCACTCAACCAAGCACAGATGAAGACTTGGAATGACTGAATACTATCTGAACCCAGGTGGGTTAGCAGTGCCATGTGTCTGAATAGAAGGCGTGAGGGTGAAAGTGGGACAGACATCCTCATGGATACGAGGCCTGATGGTACACAGACGGGCTCCTCCTGCACACGCATCCAGGACATTAATGATCTCGATCAATCATTGACAGAATGACACCTGCCAGACTGGTGTGTATTAGTGTCCCACATGGCCGGTGCGAAGGGTAACTTCCATATGTAGCATACTATCTGGTGATAGTGAGTCAGATGGTCACGCAGGCACAAAACCAGTTAGTGACGTATTCAGGGTAGGTTTGCAACATGAAATCCCCCCCCCCCCCCCCAACACTCCTATTCATAGTACATTTGTCATGCTAACATGGTATTAAGTCTGCAAAATGTAGGGCTCATTTGAACATTATCTGGATGAATAGAAGACCGCAGAATTAGTGAGCTTTTACTTTAGGGGTCAATGAAATAAACTTGAGTTTCACAGATATTTTTTTTTTTTTTACATAATCCACTTTGATAGGTTGTGTACAGTACACAACCTAAGTCAGAATGCATCAGAACCAAAACCATGCTGTGGGTCTCCAACTGCAGGGGGTGAATGAATATCATTAATATTAGGCCCAACACTGCTTCAGGCACATTTATTGCAGAGGTCCAGTAATGCAAAATCTTATCAAATGCCAGCATACGAAAACTCATGCTGGACCAATCAACCTGATGACCACAATACAGACGTCAAAGGATTTGTCTGAAAAAGTTAACGTATACATTAAAACAGCAAGACTGAATTTAAGTGGAGTCAAATTGCATTTATTAAAACCATTGAAGTAGAACGCCTGGCATCACTTCATGGTCTCAGCACCTAGAAGACAAATGTAGATTAGGAACAAGTAAACATGACAGGCTGCCCAATTATCAAGAGCAGCAAAAAATAAAAAGCCTGTGTAACCCTAAACAGCTTAAGTAGCATAAAATAGAGAACGCCAATCACTTCAACTGGTGGCTACAGCGCTCACTTTGTCATGCTCCTATCTACTACAGCTCAGGACTAGTGGTGGGGCCTTTCTGCTTGGCAGGTGCAGTGTCGTTTGGCTGTGGCTTGCTGACATTTGAGCTGGGTTTGTAGCAGCTAGGGGAGGAGGCACTACTCACACTACGAACAGGGTCTTGGAGCCGACGGATAGAAGCGCCACCGTAATGTTTTGGGATGATGTGGATGGAGGCTGGGGCCAAGCTTTGAGAAGTGGCGGAGGTGCCACTGCTGGTCCCGCTCTGGGTAGGGCCATAGCTGCTAAAGAAAAGGCTCTGGGTAGGTCCTCTGGCAGAGCTAGGGATGGACTTCACTGCATTGGGAGTATTGCTGGGCTGATAGCTTTGCCTGGGCTGACTGGGGACAGGTTTAGAGCCACTTGGCTTCTGGATGGTGGCAGGGGCATTCTGGATGTAGGTTGAATAACTGCCAGCTCGGGAAGAACTGAAGAGGCTGGCGATTGGCCCACTACTGGCAGCATAGCTGGGCTGGTAGCGCCCCATCTGACCAGACATTTGCCTATGGTTGCTTTGGGCAGATGTAGTGCCACTTGGCTTCTGGTTGGCAGCAAGGACATTCTGGCTGTAGGTTACACCACCCCCACCCTGGTTAGAGGTAAACAGGCTTTGGCTTAGTGTTGCACCAGGGGTAGAGATGGGTTTATAGGCGCCATAGGAGCTTCCACTACGCATAGAGCTTGGGCTAAAGAGATAAGATATAGAGGCCAGGCTAGACATAGGGATACTGCTGCTTCTTGAGGTTCCATCTATTCTCTGGTCAGAAGTTTGGGCATATTGACTAGAGGTTGAACCACTTCTACTGGCAGAGGCATATCTGCTCTGGTGTGGCTTGACATAGTGGGAGAACCTGGGCTTGTACCCATTTGTTGCACTACCGCCTTCAGTAGAACCAAAACTCAGAGGAGCTGGTCTAAATGAAGTTTTTAAAGAACCATGTGACGGAGCTTGAAGGTCAGGGGTGTAAGCAGATCCCCTTAAATACTGGTAGCTTCCACTTTGTGCCACAGAATTCTGGGGGGATGATTTGATTAAACGGCTTCCCTGAGAATTCTGAACAGATCCAGAGCTGTGTGAATGAGGCTGAAATGGACGAAAGACTTTGGGCTGGATTCCCTTTGCTTCCCATCTTGAAACTGTCTTCACTTCACTGGGGTTGGTGACACTTTGGCCCGAGGTTCTGCTGACAAGGGTGTCACGCTTGTTGTGGCTGAGAGGGTTTCCACTGGCTATAGAGTCAGAGATGTCTAACGTTCTTGGGGCTGGCTGGAGAAAGATTGGAGCAGAGCCGCCGAGGGACAGTCTCTGGTTATGGGTGTTGGGTCCAGTCCCTCTCGGAGTAGCGTCACTCTGGACTGAACCTGAAGTACTAGAGGCTGGTCTGATTTGATCCTGGGGATAGCCATCTAAAAACAGATTGCAGGAAGTCATTAGATTCAACTCCAAACTTAAGAGGCTGGTTGACAACAAAAAAAAGACAATGTTTGTGTTGTTCATGCCTTACCACGTGAAGCCCAAGCAGATTGTAGATGTCCTGAGAATATGGTGCAAAGCAACACAATCCTGTGAAGAAAATAAGAATTCAGTGCCTGTGCAACACAAGTGAAGTTACACATCAACAGCACAAAAACAATCAGGACCCTTGCAGTACATCAAACATATCATTCAAAGACTCTTACCCCAAATGAATTCCAAAAGCCATATCTAAGTACCCACAGACAAGCCACCATTAAGTAGAACACATTAGCCGACTTTCTGCCTTGTTTAGCTGACATACCAGCTGGGTGTGTATTTATTGCCTGAACCTGCAGTTGCCATCCAATCACTGGCTCATTGATTGATCACGTTCAGCTGTATGTCTTTGTGGAGAGAACAGATTTTAAATAAATCGAGGCGAGGAGAGAGGAGGTGAGAAGTTAAGGGGAGAATCTCAATTGCTTATTCCTCGCGTCCTCTCTTCTCACCTCCTTCTCAAAATCCATTGAAGGAGAAGATCAGAGGGGCGGGACCTCTGGCTTTCTCATCCAATGGGTTTTGAGAAGGAGACAAGGAGAGTGGACGCGAAGAGTATGCAATTTAGATTTTTCCAATGAGAGACTTAAGAAATTCACCCAAACAAGAGGGTTATCGTTATGACATCACAATGACATTCAGCTGAACATGATTTAAAAAAACATTTTTAGTCATTTAGTAGACGCTCTTATCCAGACAGATTTTTTACCTAGTCGGCTCGGGGATTAGAACCAACGACCTTTCGGTTACTGGCACAACGCTCTTAAACACTAAGCAACCTGCCGCCCAAACATACACAGCCAAACATACATGATCAATCAAGCAAACAGTGATGACGACTGCATATGCACACAGGAAGCCCAATTATTATATTTTTTCCACTAATTGACCAATCACATCAAATATTTTCACATCCACTCTTTTTCAGAGCAGATCAGATAGTCAAAAGACCAATTAGCGAAAAAAATGATCAGAATTGGGCTGCGTGTATAAACACAGCCAAACATACACCCAGCTGATATACCAACTACACAGTAAAGGCAGTAAAGATGTGTTTAGACAGGCAGCCCAATTCTGATTTCCCCCCCACAAATTGGTCTTTTGACCAATCACATTGGATCTTTTCACATCGGATCTTTTCACATCAGATCTTTTTCAGAGCTAATCAGATTGGTCAAAAGATCAGAATTGGGCTGCCTGTCTAAACACAGCCCAAGTCACAGAGTAGGTGGGCCTAAGTTTGCTAGCTGGCAGCTATTGCATTTTTTAGTCTGTGGGTGCTGTAGCACTTAAACGCCCACACCAGCAGAAATTGTATTTGAACGTTACAACCCTCCAGCATGGCATTGTTTATTAATCAGAAACAGCTGCAAAATTATTCCATGGAGCAATTTATAATAGGGTGTGAAAACGTATGATTTTGTACCTCCACTTTTTTTTTTTCCAGAAAATTATCATTATCCATTGGATAATTTGTCAATTTTCACACTTTTAGCTAGTTTTGTATTCAAAAAGAATTAAAAAAGAATAATATATATATATACAGTGGGGGAGAAAAGTATTTAGTCAGCCACCAATTGTGCAAGTTCTCCGACTTAAAAAGATGAGAGAGGCCTGTAATTTTCATCATAGGTACATGTCAACTATGACAGACAAAATGAGATATTTTTTTCCAGAAAATCACATTGTAGGATTTTTAATGAATTTATTTGCAAATTATGGTGGAAAATAAGTATTTGGTCAATAACAAAAGTTTCTCAATACTTTGTTATATACCCTTTGTTGGCAATGACACAGGTCAAACGTTTTCTGTAAGTCTTCACAAGGTTTTCACACACTGTTGCTGGTTGTTTTGGCCCATTCCTCCATGCAGATCTCCTCTAGAGCAGTGATGTTTTGGGGCTGTCGCTGGGCAACACAGACTTTCAACTCCCTCCAAAGATTTTCTATGGGGTTGAGATCTGGAGACTGGCTAGGCCACTCTAGGACCTTGAAATGCTTCTTACGAAGCTAATCCTTCGTTGCCCGGGTGGTGTGTTTGGGATCATTGTCATGCTGAAAGACCCAGCCACGTTTCATCTTCAATGCCCTTGCTGATGGAAGGAGGTTTTCACTCAAAATCTCACGATACATGGCCCCATTCATTCTTTCCTTTACACGGATCAGTCGTCCTGGTCCCTTTGCAGAAAAACAGCCCCAAAGCATGATGTTTCCACCCCCATGCTTCACAGTAGGTATGGTGTTCTTTGGATGCAACTCAGCATTCTTTGTCCTCCAAACATGACGAGTTGAGTTTTTACCAAAAAGTTATATTTTGGTTTCATCTGACCATATGACATTCTCTCAATCCTCTTCTGGATCATCCAAATGCACTCTAGCAAACTTCAGACAGGCCTGGACATGTACTGGCTTAAGCAGGGGGACACGTCTGGCACTGCAGGATTTGAGTCCCTGGCGGCGTAGTGTGTTACTGATGGTAGGCTTTGTTACTTTGGTCCCAGCTCTCTGCAGGTCATTCACTAGGTCCCCCCGTGTGGTTCTGGGATTTTTGCTCACCGTTCTTGTGATCATTTTGACCCCACAGGGTGAGATCTTGCGTGGAGCCCCAGATCGAGGGAGATTATCAGTGGTCTTGTATGTCTTCCATTTCCTAATAATTGCTCCCACAGTTGATTTCTTCAAACCAAGCTGCTTACCTATTGCAGATTCAGTCTTCCCAGCCTGGTGCAGGTCTACAATTTTGTTTCTGGTGTCCTTTGACAGCTCTTTGGTCTTGGCCATAGTGGAGTTTGGAGTGTGACTGTTTGAGGTTGTGGACAGGTGTCTTTTATACTGATAACAAGTTCAAACAGGTGCCATTAATACAGTTAAAAACCCTACAATGTGATTTTCTGGATTTTTTTTCCTCATTTTGTCTGTCATAGTTGACGTGTACCTATGATGAAAATTACAGGCCTCTCTCATCTTTTTAAGTGGGAGAACTTGCACAATTGGTGGCTGACTAAATACTTTTTTCCCCACTGTATGTATACACTACCAGTCAAAAGTTTGGACACACCTACTCATTCAAGGGTATTTCTTTATTTTTACATTGTAGAATAATAGTGAAGACATCAAAACTATGGAATAGTACATATGGAATCATGTAGAAACCAAGAGTGTTAAACAAATTAAAAAATATATATATATTTGAGATTCTTCAAATAGCCACCCTTTGCCTTGATGACAGCTTTGCACACTCTTGGCATTCTCTCAACCAGCTTCACATGGAATGATTTTCCAACAGTCTTGAAGGAGTTCCCACATATGCTGAGCACTTGTAGGCTGCTTTTCCTTCACTCTGCCATCCGACTTACCCCAAACCATCTCAACTGGGTTGAGGTTGGGGGATGATGGAGGCCAGGTCATCTGATGCAGCACTCCATCACTCTCCTTCTTGGTCAAATAGCCCTTACTCAGCCTAGAGGTGTGCTGGGTCATTGTCCTGTTGAAAAACAAATTATAGTCCCACTAAGCCCAAACCAGATGGGATGGCGTATCACTGCAGAATGCTATGGTAGTCATGCTGGTTAAGTGTGGCAGACCAGCAAAGCACCTCCACACCTCCTCCTCCATGCTTTACGGTGGGACCAAAGGACAAATTTCCACCAGTCTAATGTCCATTGCTCGTGTTTCTTGGCCAAGGAAGTCTCTTATTATTATTGGTGTCCTTTAGTAGTGGTTTATTTGCAGCAATTATAGATGATTTTCTAATACAAATGTTGTGAAATGATAAAGGTAAAACATAGTAAACATGATTGATACTTTGTAATCCAGATGCATGCTTGAATAGTGAATATAGTCCATGCAGTGTGTAACTGTTCTTTAATGTGTGTATGTATATTACTTTTTAAGAAAGTGTCTGAGTCACGCCACCAATATAATAGGATAAGAGACAGAGGCCCAACCTAGAGAAGCGCACGTAGCCCTTGTAAGGAAACTATGCGTGGTACTTGGACTTGGACTTTGGAAGATGATGGTGGCATGACATCGAAAGATGTTAATCATGTACATATAAGGGAATAACTTTGTAGGTTGTATAAACATGACTATGTATAGAATAACTATCTTCACAGTAATGACTCGGAACGTCAGGTTTGAAATGAATGCTTATTTTAGTAATAATACTTGTTCATGTTACATTGAACAACTTTAGATTCTATAAAACAATAAAAGTAAGTTGCTTGCGAAAAGTCAGTATAATCACTTGACACTTGACATAACTGGAGACTTTTGTCTCTCCCCCCAGTCGCCAGGCATTCTGGAACTTGCAGTCAAAAGAGTAATTCAATACTAACCAATAAAACAAAGTATGTATGTACTTCTCTCAATCTCCAACACACAAATTCAAATACAATTACATATGTAAATAACTGTAAAAAAAATATCTTTAGATACAGCTCAATGAATGAACTTAAACATTAACTCTGTAACCCATTAAAGTTACAACATCCTCCCCCCGATGAACAACTGTGTTCATCTAAATCTCTAGGCAGTATATCAACTGAATAGGTCTCCTCAACCAAGTCCCTGAAGCAGTACGAACTGAACATGACCTAACTAGGCCATCTCGGCCTGGAAACAGTTCCTCAATCTTTCCTAGTTTCCAGGTTTGTCTGGGTGTGTTATCTTCTCCAATGAGTACATCGTCACCCGCTTTCAGCGGGGTGGGCTGCGGCGTGTCACAGCGGTGTGCTGACATTAGATCCAGCAAGTAGTCTCTTCGCATACTGTTCCAGAAACTGGTCACAATTGTCTGCCTGTACTTCCATCTGCGTGTCATTTCCTCATTTTTTAGCGTTGGGTGCTGAGTGTCAGCTGGAAATGGCTTTGGAGGCAAAGAGGTTAGTCTTTTACCCACCAGGAAGTGTGCTGGGGTCAGGGGTTGTGGTTCATCCACTTCATTGTGCACGAAGGTCAGAGGCCTAGAATTTAGGATAGCTTCAACCTCTGTCAGGACTGTGACATCTCTTCAAAGTTGAGTGAAGCTCTCCCAAGAACCTTTCGCAGGCATGTTTTCACTGACCTGACGAGTCTTTCCCAGAATCCGCCCCACCAGGCTGCTCGCTCGGCAATGAACCTCCAGGTGATGCCCCCTTCTGAGAAGAATGCCAAGAGTTGGGGCTCTTCGATTGCCTTCCACAGCTCTTTCAAGTCCTGATCAGCTCTCTTGAACGTTTTTGCATTGTCTGAGTAGATTACCTTGCATAATCCTCTCCTTGAGATTAATATTTTTAGAGCTAACAGGAATGTCTCTGTTGACTGATCTGAGACCAGTTCCAAATGCACTGTTCTGGTTACAGCATAAGTGAACAGTGCAATGTATGACTTCTTCACAGCACCATTTTCTTTCACATAGAGCGGTCCTGCAAAATCCACACCTGTGACTTCGAATGGTGGGGATTCAGTTATTCTGTCTTTTGGTAAAGGCACAGAGACCTGCTGTCCGGCCCTTGCCTTGAATCTCTTGCACACTATACATCTTGCCACTGTGCTCTTGACTAGCTGCCTAGCACGCAAGATCCAGTATCGCTCTCTGATTTGTACTAGAGTGTCTGTTGTTCCAGAATGCATCACCTTCTCATGGTGGTACTGTATCAGCATTTCTGAGTATCTGTACTTGTTGGGCAGAACCCATGGGTGCTGCTCTCTGAATGTTAAGTTGGATTGTTGCAGTCTTCCTCCTACACTGAGTAGTTCGTGTTCGTCCAAGAACGGTTTCAGTTCTCTGATTTTACAGTCATTGTTTAGGCTTTTTCCTGCCTTCAGCAGTTTGATCTCCTGTCCGAAACTCTGTTGTTGTGTTACCTTAATCCAGTACTTTTCTGCATCGAACAGTTCGTCAGCAGTCAGTTCACCTTGCATCTTTATGTTTGTACGAGCATTGGCTATGAATCTCTTTATCCAGGCGGTGACTCTGAACACTCTTTTCAGTTTGCTGTACCTTTCAAGCTCCAACACAGGTTCAGTAATGTCTGTGCTGTTTGCTGCGAGTTGTACAGTAACCTGGCAACTGGACTTGAGTTCTGTGTTTACCTCTTCTGAAACCTTGTTATCATCAGTCTCCTCGGGCTGATTGGGTGATGTCAGAATTCTGGGTCCATTCCACTATAGCTCGCTCTGTGTCAAGTTTCGAACAGTTTGTCCTCTTTTAGGGAGGTCAGCTGGATTAGTTTTCCCTTCAATATGTGACCATGACTTGACCATGACCAAGGACTGGATCTCTGTCACTCTGTTCACGACAAACTATTTCCATTTCTGAGCTGAGCTGCAAATCCAATGCAGCACGATCATCGAGTCTGTCCACATTTTGATCTGTTTTTCTTCCATTTTCAGTGTGTTCATAAGGTTGTTTGCTAGTCTCACTCCAATCACAGCTCCCATGAGCTCCAGGCGTGGCAGTGTCATTTTCTTGAGTGGGGCTACCCTGGACTTGGATGCGACTAGACTTGTTGTTTCCCTGTCTTGTGATTCACTTTGCAAGTAAGCTACTGCACTGTAAGCCCTTTCACTTGCATCACAGAACACGTGTAGTTTCAGGGTGTGACTATTCTGTGGCCGCATGTCTGTTCTGTACCACCTTGGTATGGTGAGCTGGTGTAACTGGGGTAGTTCCGAACACCACTGTTGCCATTCTCGTGTCAGATCAGGTGGTAATTGTTTGTCCCAGCTGAGTCCCCTCTCCCACATTTCCTGGAACATGCACTTTGATCCTGATGGTGAAGGGTGTCAGGAAACCAAGAGGGTCGAAAATACGTGCAGACGACTGCAGAACACTCTTTGTGTTTTCCTTTTGCTTTAGAATGCTCAGTAGCGGCCTGAGGTCAAACACAAAGTAATCTGTTCCCGGTCTCCACACTAAACCTAAAACCTTCAGCACTACTCCTTGTGTTTCTAGTGTCAACGGGTGGTCAGTTGTCGTACTCTCCTCCCATTTTGTTTTCAACTCAGGAGAGTTGGTAATCCACTTGAAGAGGTCCATGCCTGCAATCGACAGCATTCGCCTTGCAGTTGTGGTCACAAGGTAAGCCTCTTCAACATTGCGTGAACTTGCAATGAAGTCATCTACATAGAGTGACTCTCTCAGTATCTCTACAACTTCTGGTTGTTCTGTTTCATATTGTTTTAGGTGCTTCCTGATTGTAGCTGCCAGCAAGAATGGACTTGGGGAAGCTCCAAATACCACTCTTTTCATCCTCAGCACACGCAGATCATCTTCATTTTCTACCTTTGGTGGGCCTGTGAGCCATAGAAATCTCACGGCGTCTCTGTCTGTCTCTGCTAGGGATATCTGCAGGAAAGTCTTCTTGATGTCTGCCATGAATGCGATCTCATGTAGTCTGAACTTTATCAGAACGTTGAGCAGATCCGGATTCAGGTTCGGTCCTGTGAGTAGACAGTCATTGAGGGATGGACAGCCATCTTCAAGGGACGAGGCATCAAACACCACTCTCAGTTTTGTCGTCACCTTATCTTCTCGGAGTACTGCATGGTGAGGTAAGTAGTATTTTATGTTGTCTGCGCTTGATGCGTTGTCCTTGGGCACGTCCTCTGCCATATCCTGTTGTAAGTAGTCCTCTACGACTTCATTGTATCTGCTGTACAACGTCACATCCTTCTTCAGTCTTTTCTTCAGACCTTCAAACTGTTTCTTGGCGATTCTATAGTTGTCTTGGAGTTCTGGCATTTCTTGTTTCCATGGCAACTCCACGTGGTATCGCCCATCTTTGAAGGTGGTTGTTTCCTCAAACCTCTGTAGAGCCTCGTTTCCTCTGGGTTCTGTGCTTTCTCGCTTATAATACCCAGAGACTCAAGCTCCCAGAATGCATGCAGTTGTTTGGAGACTAGTGTGTCTTCATCAAGTGGGATGAACATGCATGTTGCCTCGGCGACACTTGACATGGACACGGGTCCCTGCACCGACCATCCAAAGGTGCTCTCTAAAGCAACCAGCGTCTCCGTCAGTCGCTCCACTCTGCCTGATACTATCTGCCAGTAGTAGTCCGCTCCTATCAGGACAGAGAGTTCAGGATCATTGTCATCTCCTGGAAAGTCTGCGAGCTGCAGTCCCTTTCTATTGAGCTCATGTTGAATCTGTTCACCAGGAACCTTCATCACAGCTGTGCACACTTGTGGGGTTTTAATTGCCTCTATCTCTATTCTCTGCTGTTTATCCCATACATTCTCCAAGATTACTTTCACTGTGTTGCGTTGCGATGTTTCTGGAGCAGAGGAGCCAAACGTGTGAAGAGTGAGTGCCTCTTGTCTGATTACTGGTAGCTTCAAGCCCTTCACAAGGTTTTCATGTATGAAGCTTCTCTGACTGCCTCCATCTAGTAAGCAACGAGCTATCTTCCTGCCTGATGGGCCTTCTACCCATGCCTTTGCCATTTGTAGCAACACAGTGTTCTGTCCATCTGGTTTCATCTTCACTGAATGGGGAATAACTTAGGAAACAACAGCATCTGCAGAAACAGTAGGGGGTTGCACCTCACTCCTCTTACCGGTACACACAGCAATGTGATGTCTGCTTCCACAGGTTGCACATGACACATCTTTAACTTTACAGAATTTTGCTATGTGTTTCTGTCCTAAAGATACAAAGCATCTTCCCATTTTCTTTAGTTTCTCTTTGCGTGTAGCAATATTGTGGTCAGGGCAGTTTTCTGATTTGTGGTCTGCACTGTCACAGAATAGACAGTTTTGTTCCTTCTGGCTGGCTGTATGCAGTGCCGCAGCAGATAATAATAATAATATGCCATTTAGCAGACGCTTTTATCCAAAGCGACTTACAGTCATGCGTGCATACATTTTTGTGTATGGGTGGTCCCGGGGATCGAACCCACTACCTTGGCGTTACAAGCGCCGTGCTCTACCAGCTGAGCTACAGAGGACCACATGTTGGGTCTTTTTGTTTTCATTTCATTGGAGGAGCATGACTTTGGGAGATGATTTCCTTTTCAAATAACTGAAAGTGAGTGGTTGTAATTTGAATAAAGGGGAAAAGGCCATTCTTGAACATTGGGTGAGACAATTTTACTAATTTGCTAGACAACCAGTTCGGATTTAAGTATAACTTTTGTATGACTGAAGCTTTTAGTGATAGGTCTAATGCTTTAATATTTAATCATTTCTGTCCTCTGAATTCATATTCATTATATAAATAGGCCCGTTTAATTTTGTCTGGCTTGCCGTTCCAAATAAAATGGAATATTTTTTTCTCATATAATTTCAAAAACTGTTCGCTAGGCGTAGGCAAGACCATAAGCAAATACGTAAACTGGGATAATACTAAAGAGTTAATCAGGGTGATTTTTTCACAAATTGACAGGTATTTACCTTTCCATGGTAGCAAGATCTTATCTATTTTTGCTAACTTTCTATTATAATGTATTGAAGTGAGATCATTTATTTCCTTTGGGATATGTATTCTGAATATATCCACATCACCATCAGACCATTTTATTGGTAAACTACATTGTAATGTACATTTTTTATTTTTTTAGTGATCCAATACGTAATATAGTACATTTGTCATAATTTGGTTGTAATCCAGAGAGGTTAGAAAATGTATCTAGATCCTCTATGAGGCTGTGGAGAGATTCTAGTTGTGGATTTAAAATAACTTTTGAGTTAAATATTTCTACCACATAAATGGTGAGCTTGCCAGGAGTGACAAACAGGGACCAGGGACGGTGAACACCTGCAGCTGTGAACGGCTTGGACGAGCTACACAAACAAGTGGCCACTAAAAAAAGGTAACCAAAAGTTCTTACTTAATAGTATAAAGTTTGTGTGGTTCGCTCCGGGGCCCGACCTCAGCTGCAGTACACCAAGTAGGTCTCTCCAAATTTAAGAACTAGAAAACCAGAGACTGGGAGCTTTTGAATTGGAAATGCATGCTAAAAAATAAAGGGATACAAATCCTTGAGGGTTGCAATACATAGGAAATAGTTTAAGTAAGAGTAGATCTGCTCGGTCCGGGCAGGTGTGTGGTTTGCTTGGGTCATTGTGGTTCATTCAGTTGTGGTCGGGTTGGATGTTTTATCTGTCTCGTTCATGTTGCTCATCTGTTCAGTGTGATCAAATCCGCTTGATTCATTCGATTGTTTTGTCTGACTCGTTTTGTACTCATCGAGGCCACTCAGTTGATTCGTCTGAGGCATTTGTTCGAATCGTCTGATTCATTTGTTCGTCCGGCTGGTCGTTCTGTCTGATTCATTGTGATTCATTCAGTGTGATTGAGTTTCATTCAGGTTGCTCATCTGGTTAGTGCGGTCAATATGTTTGGGTCAATCACTCAATTCGTGCATTCAATAATCGAAGTCACTTGGTTGTTCCTCTGGGGCATTTGTTCAATTCGATCGATTAATTTGATTCACCCTGTTGATCTTTCAGTCTAGGTCGCTTCAGCACGAGTGGCTGTCCATCAGTTTGGGCGATCAGAAAATAAAGAAGAAGTCCTGCGAATACCACTCTAGGCGTGTCGAGGAAGTGAATCGCTTAGGTGGGCAAAAATCCTGTATAATACCGCTTTTCTTGTGTTGAGGAAGTGAATCAGGAAAGGGGCTGAATTTACAGGTCGCTTAGGAACGCGCATGATATATATCTGCATAGGTAGGCAGAAGTCCTGCGAATACCGCTCTAAATGTGTTGAGGAAGTGAATCATTTAGAGGGCTGCATAGGTGGGCAAAAATCCTGTATAATACCGCTTTTCTTGTGTTGAGGAAGTGAATCAGGAAAGGGGCTGAATTTGCAGGTCGCTTAGGAAAGCGTATGGAAGTTTAGCACTAAGAGGGCTGCATAGATAGACAAAAATCCTGTATAATACCGCTTTTCTTGTGTTGAGGAAGTGAATCAGGAAAGGGGCTGAATTTACAGGTCACTTAGGAAAGCGTATGGAATGGTGAGAGTGCAAGTGAGTGTGAAAATAATTCTGCTCTGGTGGGGAAAAGATGGCGCACCTCTTCTGGATCGCTGCTTAAGTGTAGCCTGGTAGAGAGGACGCACCCGGTCTCACACTAAGAGAAGAAGAGTGAACGATGTGTGAACGCCCATTAAAGTACTAGGGGTAGAAACACACATACAGTTAAGTGGTTTGAAGTTAAGAAAAACACGAGCAAAGGAAAGATTCATGAGGTGTTCCACACAAAAGAAAAGTGGACATCAGGAAAGATAAGAGAAAAACCGAACATTTATTTATGATAACTAGATATTCAGTAGTTGGAAAATAGGAGAAATACGCAAAGGAAAGATTCATGAGGTGTTCCACACAAAAGAAAAGTGGACATCAGGAAAGATAAGAGAAAAACCGAACATATATTTATGATAACTAGATATTCAGTGGTTGGGAAATAGGAGAAATATGCAAGGGGAAGATTAATGAGGTGTTCCACACGAGAAAAGTGGACATCAGGAGATATAAGAAATAACCAAACACACATTTATGATAAATAAGTTCTGGATAAAATAATCAAAGGCACGAACAGATTAACAATAAAAGAAAAGCAAGTACCAATATAAAAAGAAAAATAGTATGAATATTAAAATAAACCAAAAAAGGGGTTAAAACTTGGGACTGGCATTAGCGAGTTCAAAAATACAGGCCATCAAATATGAATAAAACGGCAGTAGAATCCTGAGTGCTAGGTATCCCCTACACAAGTGAGAAATAATAAAAACATCAAAAAAATGGGAACAACGCACTAGGAAGATGGGCACCAAATGGTCAGTGTGTGAGGAAATGGAAACACTAATAAAAAACTATAAACAAAAAAGAGAGGCCAAAAGAGAAAGAGAAAAATAAGTACACAACATGTTTAAAATAGAGGGAGAAGGACTGCTAAAAAACATACAAGAAGACAGAAACATGTTGAGAAAGTCCACGGGACCTCCGCCATACACCTGTGGACAATAAATGGAAGAAGAAATAACTCCTTTTACATCTTCCCGAAGGAGAGAAAAGGTGTCAGGCGACGTGTATGCGGTTAGCGAAGTCAAATGCAGGACACAGAGCGGCTGGCAACGATCTTTACTGAACACAGTAAAATAAACGTACAAAACAACAAACCTCCAAAACAGGGAAGAAAACACAAAGACCCGTACATACGAGAAACTGCCGGAATGACAAACGAACAATCACACACAAAATAACCAAATGAGAGACAGGGGTTAATATAGGGAATACAATCCAACATAATGGGAAACAGGTGTAAACAATAAAGACCAAACAAGACAAACACCGAAACATCGATCAGCAGCAGCTAGTACTCTGGGGACGACGAACGCCGAAGCCTGCCCGAGCAAGTAGGAGGAGCAGCCTCGGCTGAATCCGTGACAGTACCCCCCCCACCCACCCCCCGTGCGCCGACCCCGGCCTCGGGGACAGCCAGGAGGACGCGGAGCAGAGCGAGTCGGATGGCTCCGGTGGAAATCCCTCAATAGGGAGGGATCTAGGATGTCCCTCCTAGGGACCCAGTACCGTTCCTCCGGACCGTACCCCTCCCACTCCACGAGATACTGCGGACCCCCCATCCGACGCCTCGAATCCACGATGGAACGGACTGAGTACGCCGGCGCCCCCTCGATGTCTAGTGGGGGCGGAGGAGCCTCTCGTATCTCATTCTCCTGGAGTGGACCAGATACCACCGGCCTGAGGAGAGACACGTGGAACGAGGGGTTAATGCGGTAATTAATGGGCAGTTGTAACCTATAACATACCTCATTCAATCTCCTCAGGACTTTAAATGGCCCCACAAACCGCCGACCCAGCATCCGGTAGGGCAGGCGAAGGGGCAGGTTTCGGGTCGAGAGCCAGACCCGATCTCCCGGTGCATAAACCGGAGCCTTATGCCGTCTGATAGCCCGCTGCAGATGGACATGCGCAGCGTTCCATGTCTCCTCTGAGTGCCGAAACCACTCATCCACCGCAGGGGCTTCGATCTGGCTCTGATGCCAGGGTGCCAGGACCGGCTGATAACCCAGCACACACTGAAAAGGCGTAAGATTAGTGGAGGAGTGGCAGAGTGAGTTTTGGGCTATCTCTGCCCAGGGGATATACCCCGACCACTCCTCCTGCCGGTCCTGGCAATAGGACCTCAGAAACCTACCCACATCCTGGTTTACTCTCTCCACCTGCCCATTACTCTCAGGGTGAAAACCCGAGGTAAGGCTAATCGAGACCCCCAGACGTTCCATAAACACCCTCCAGACTCTAGAGGTGAAGTGGGGACCCCGATCAGACACTATATCCTCAGGCACCCCGTAGTACCGGAAGACGTGAGTAAACAGGGCGTCAGCCGTTTGTAGGGCTGTAGGAAGACCTGGCATAGGAATGAGACGGCAGGCCTTAGAAAACCGATCCACAACAACCAAGATCGTGGTATTCTCCTGGGAGGGGGGAAGGTCAGTGACAAAATCCACCGACAGGTGAGACCACGGCCGTTGTGGAACGGGTAGGGGTTGTAACTTCCCTCTGGGCAGGTGTCTAGGCGCCTTACACTGGGCGCACACCGAGCAGGAAGAAACGTAAACCCTCACGTTCCTAGCTAAGGTGGGCCACCAGTACTTCCCACTAAGGCAGTGCATTGTCCGACCAATACCAGGATGACCAGAGGAGGGTGACGTGTGAGCCCAATATATCAGTCGATCACGGACCTCGAGCGGCACGTACCTCCGTCCCTCTGGACACTCTGGGGGAGTAGGGTCGGCACGTAACGCCCGCTCGATGTCTGCATCGACCTCCCACACCACCGGTGCCACCAGACAAGACTCCGGAAGTATGGGAGTGGGCTCAATGGACCTCTCCTCTGTGTCATAACGTTGGGACAGGGCGTCTGCCTTAGTGTTCTGTGACCCTGGTATATAAGTGAGCTTAAATACAAACCGGGTAAGAAACATGGCCCACCTAGCCTGACGAGGGTTCAGTCTCCTCGCTGCCCGGATGTACTCCAAGTTACGATGGTCAGTCAGAATGAGAAAAGGGTGTTTAGCCCCCTCAAGCCAATGCCTCCACACCTTCAGGGCTTGGACCACCGCTAGCAGCTCCCTGTCCCCCACGTCATAATTGCGTTCCGCCGGACTGAGCTTCTTAGAATAGAACCCAAAAACCGTTGCACCTCCTTCACCGTGGTGGGAGTCTGCCAATTACGCACGGCTGAAACGCGGTCAATCTCCATCTTCACCCCTGACGCAGACAACCGATGTCCCAGGAAGGAGATGGACTCCTGGAAGAACAGACATTTCTCCGCCTTCACATACAGGTCATGCTCCAACAGTCTACCCAGCACCCGACGCACCAGGGACACATGCTCGGCTCGTGTAGCGGAGTATATTAGAATGTCATCAATATACACCACTACACCCTGTCCATGCAAATCCCAGAAAATCTCGTCCACAAATGATTGGAAGACTGAAGGAGTATTCATTAAACCGTATGGCATGACGAGGTACTCATAATGACTCGAGGTGGTACTGAACGCTGTCTTCCACTCATCTCCCTCCCTAATGCGCACCAGGTTGTAAGCGCTCCTGAGATCCAATTTTGTGAAGAATCGCGCCCCGTGTAATGACTCCGCCATACTAGCAATCAGAGGGAGAGGATAGCTGTATTTGATTGTAATCTGATTGAGACCACGGTAATCAATACACGGGCGTAAACCCCCATCCTTCTTCTTCACAAAAAAGAAACTTGAGGACGCAGGAGAAGTGGACGATCGTATGTATCCCTGTCTCAGAGATTCAGTGACGTATGTCTCCATAGCTGCCGTCTCCTCCTGAGACAGGGGATACACATGACTACGAGGAAGCGCAGCGCCTACCTGGAGGTCTATCGCACAATCCCCCTGTCGATGAGGAGGTAATTGAGTCGCCTTCTTTTTACAGAAGGCGAGTGCCAAATCGGCATACTCAGGAGGAATGTGCATGGTGGGAATTTGGTTCGGACTTTCCACCGTCGTTGCCCCTACGGAAACACCTACACACCGCCCGACACACTGATCAGACCATCCCTTGAGAGCCCTCTGTTGCCATGAAATGTTGGGGTCATGAGATGTTAACCAGGGAAGTCCCAACACCACGGGAAACGCAGGAGAGTCAATCAAATACAACTGTATTATCCCCTCATGGCCCTCCTGCGTCTTCATCTTAAGTGGCGCTGTGACCTCCCTAATCAATCCCGACCCCAAAGGGCGGCTATCTAGGGCATGGATGAGGAAGGGCACATCAACTGGTACAATAGGAATCCCTAACTTATACGTGAACCGGCGATCGATAAAATTCCCAGCTACGCCAGAATCTACTAGCGCCTTATGCTGGGAATGAGAAGAAACCTCGGGAAACACAACTTCAATACACATATGTACAACAGAGAGCTCTGGGTGAGTTGGGTGCTTACTCACCTGGTATTTTTTTATTTATTTTTTTGGTAATTTATCAGACGCTCTTATCCAGAGCGACTTACATGAGCAATTAGGGTTAAGTGCCTTGCTCAAGGGCACATCGACAGATTTTTCACCTAGTCGGCTCGGGGATTAGAACCAGCGACCTTTCAGTTACTGGCACAACGCTCTTAACCACTAAGCTACCTGCCGCCCCATGGTTTGACTCATCAGTGCGCGGCCTATTGCCTCGATTCCTAGGAGACCCTCCCCAGCACCGAACCGCAGTGTGTCCTCTGCGGCCACAGTTGGTGCAGGGGACGGCCTCTCTCCTGGTCTCTCTCCTGGTCTCCCTAGCACCAGCACCCCTGAGCTCCATAGGGCTCGGCTCGGAAGTGCTGGGGGATGGAATGGACGGCCCCGACTCCGGATGTCCGCGGGTAGCCAACAGGGTATCTAGGCGAATCGACATGTCCACCAGCTGATCGAAGCTTAGGTTGGTGTCCCTGCAGGCCAACACCCGACGCACGTCCTCCCTCAGGCTGCACCTGTAGTGGTCGATGAGGGCCCTCTCATTCCATCCCGCATTGGCAGCCAGAGTCTGGAAGTCCAGTGCGAACTCCTGCGCGCTCCTCTTCCTCTGTTTGAGGTGGAACAGACGCTCACCTGCCGCCTTCCCCTCTGGGGGATGATCGAACACCGCCCTGAAGCGGTAGTTGACTGTAGCGGCGTCTATTCCCCCCCGCTCGGCGTTGGCCCACTCCAGTGCCTTGCCGGACAGACAGGAGATGAGGGCGGACACGCTCTCGTATCCCGAGGGCACCGGGTGGATGGTTGCCAGGTAGAGTTCCACTTGGAGCAGGAAACCCTGACACCCGGCCGCGGTGCCATCATAAGCCCTCGGGAGAGAGAGCCGAATCCCACTGGACTCCGGAGGTGAGGCGATGGGTATAGCTGATGGTGGTGGTATCCTCGGAGGAGGTGTGGGCAAACCTCCTCTTTCCCATCACTCCAAGGTGTGCATCACCCCTTTCATGGCGGTGCCAAGAGCCTGGATCATGGCCGCTTGTTGTGATACGCGCTCCTCCAGTGATCCATCTGGCACCGCCGCTCCTGCTGACTCCATGTCTAGGTGTGTGATTCTGTCAGGCGACGTGTATGCGGTTAGCGAAGTCAAATGCAGGACACAGAGCGGCTGGCAACGTTCTTTACTGAACACAGTAAAATAAACGTACAAAACAACAAACCTCCAAAACAGGGAGGAAAACACAAAGACCCGTACATACGAGAAACTGCCGGAATGACAAACGAACAATCACACACAAAATAACCAAATGAGAGACAGGGGTTAATATAGGGAATACAATCCAACATAATGGGAAACAGGTGTAAACAATAAAGACCAAACAAGACAAACACCGAAACATCGATCGGCAGCAGCTAGTACTCCGGGGACGATGAACGCCGAAGCCTGCCCGAGCAAGGAGGAGGAGCAGCCTCGGCTGTATCCGTGACAAAAGGACCCGAAAGAAGCAGGAAGAATCAAACAAAGGGCAGAAACAAAACCGCTCCGCTATGGAGGTTTAAGCGAGGCTTTAGAAAAAATGAAGATGACAAAAGAAGAGGATGGGGAATCTCCGGATGAAGATATGACAACTATCGAAGCAACAAACAAACTAATAAGAAGAGAAATAGACAAAATGATGAGAAAATTGATGAAAAGGGAAGAAAGGGAGAGAGAACAGAGCTGGGTTAGACAACAGACTGACAGGGAACTAGAGGAGGAGGAAGAAAGAGCAGCGGCTGAAATATGGGGGGGAGTCTGCAACCAAGAAGTAAGGGAGGGAAGAGTGCGGAATAGGAGAACACTGAAAAAAATATGAGGGGCAATATCCAATCTTAATAAAAGGTACCCAGGCACATTATGTTCCATGCGGATCGCAGGACCTGGAAGGATTGGTTGCCCGCCTGCCAGATTTGCATGATGGGGCAGGAAAATGGATGAGAACCTTTGAGGAGCAAATCATGGGGAAACTGCTGGCTGTGGGGGATCTGAAGGCACTGTTGGCAAGGGTGGTAGGAAAGGCAAAAATGGAGGATGTACTGAGGAACAGTGACCTAGGGAGAGAAGTGAGTGACCCGCAAGGAGACGGGATGGACTTTGACTCACACCGCCCTGAAGTCTGGCGAGCACTGAGACTGGAATATCCTGCGAGAATTGACCCCAAGTCACTAAAAGGGGGAACACTGGGGGAAACGGAGAATCCTGCTGCCTACCTACACGAACAGATGAAACGATGGAGACTGGAAACAGAACGAGACCCAGAAGGGGATCCACTAATGACAACTCTGTTCCGAAACTCAGTGATAGAGGCCATGCCCCTGCCAGTGAAAAGCAGGCTGGAGGATGTGGTAGGACTAACATCAAAATCACACAAATAATTCTGTGACCATGTGATACATGCAGTAGAAAATCTCAGAAAGGATGAACAGAGACTCATGGAACAGGGGAGAGACATTCAAAGAAAGCTGACTCAACTCCAGCTGGAAGAACTGACAAACAAAGGAAAGAAGAAAATCCAGGCTCCAGTAACAGCACCTATGACTGAGACAGGAATGGTGGCTGCAGTCTCCTCCAGGGGGCCACAACTGCTTCTCACAACACAGGCCCAAGTGCAACCTACACCACCAGTAGTGAATGTGTATGCACAACAACCCCGGCAATGGAATAATAACAATAGACAACAAAAACCTCTGCAAAACAACCAGAGAGGAAGAAACCGGGGCCCACAAGGGCCACCTGGAACCTGCTGGAGATGCCAACAGCCAGGGCATACCAGACGAAACTGCCCCACAAACCCCTGGCAACAACAGGGGAACAGAAACCAAAGTAATTGGAAACAAACTGGCGGCTGGCAACAAAATCAGAAACAATTCCAAGGTCCTGTGAACCCATGGGTGGGGCACAATCAGGGGTACTAGAGTTGCCCAGAGAATCCTACAGGTGAGGGTCAGTTTCAAGTGTTAACTACGCGAGCTGATCAAGAACCTCTGCTGCAGGTTCAAATAGAAAATAGAGGCACACCCATGATGATAGATACTGGAGCCACTTACACTTGTGTAAATCCAAATTATGCCTCTCACCTCACCATGTCTGGCAAATACGCCAAAAGTGTAGGATTCTTAGGACAAACGCAGTTAATTCCAATGACAGCTCCAGTTCGCCTAACAGCAGATGACAAATCCGCAACCCTCCCTATACTCGTATCAGAACACACCCCTGTCAACTTATTAGGAAGAGATGCCCTATGCAAAATGGGTATACAAATTCGGTGTTCCTCTGAAGGGGTAATTATAGATAAAGCAGGGTTAAACTTACAAATGGTAATGACACAGGGCACAGCAAATGTATATTGGTTAGGGGGCATTGAGACAGAAGTAGATAAGACAGTCAAGAAGTAGGGTAGGTTTATTCAGGCTCAGATACCAGAAGCAGATAGGGGAAAATCTGAATATCATTGCACAATGCAATACGATCCCTATCGTGATGATCTTTTAGAACAGATATGGTTGTTAAACACAAATGAGAAATCAGTACCAATGATGTCTCAGTATATAGTCATTGGAAAACAGGGAGCAGCAATGGAGGTAACAGACAGGGACGGCTCAGACTTGGTGGCAAAATGGTATAATGTTTCTGGTGCTGCCCCACACATTACTTTACTAGTAAACAAGGGAATGGAGGCCAAGGATTTGGGCCCCATGATGAAGCGAGCAAAAACAAGTCAATGGAACAAAACAGAAAACCTGCTGATTTATCACTCAAAAGATAAAGCTCTCATTAAGATATTAACTACCACAGTAATGACTGGAGACTCAAGGGAGGTGGAAGTTACAGCCCAACAGCTAATACAGCTAGGGGAAGTAACAGAACCAGAGAACCATCAAAAACAGGAAATGGAGAGAAAAATACCACATGAGGTATGGTCACAACATGATACAGATGTTGGATTGGTAAAATCAGCAAGTCCTGTATGCGTCAAGACAAAACCAGATGCCAAGCCCCCTTGGAAGGCTCAATAACATATGAAACCTGAAGCAGAGGAGGGTATCAGCATGACAATCGAGGGACTGATAAAACCAGGAGTGCTGATAGAAACACAAAGTTGTTGTAACACACCTCTGTTGCCGGTTCTTAAAGCAGATGGGAAGAAGTGGAGGCTAGTCCATGATTTAAGGGCCATAAATGACATAGTACAAGACTGGTCTGCTGAAGTTCCAAATCCTCACACGCTACTG
The DNA here is from genome assembly GCF_964263955.1 of Coregonus lavaretus. NCBI lineage: Eukaryota > Metazoa > Chordata > Actinopteri > Salmoniformes > Salmonidae > Coregonus > Coregonus lavaretus. The sequence goes on along the minus strand of NW_028163980.1, from coordinate 17,538 downwards.
ACCAACGTTCCCCCAGAAGCCAAGTACTTTACAGTAATTGATCTATGTGGAGCATTTTTTTAGTGTGCCCCTGGCGGAAGAATGCAGACATTTGTTTGCATTTACATACAAAGGTAAACAGTACACATATACCTGAACTCCACAGGGATTTAAGCATTCTCCTCATGTGTTCAATCAGGTGCTAAGAGCAGACCTGGAAGATCTGATACTTGAAAGAACATTGATTCAGTATGTGGATGATCTATTGATCTGTGCCCCCTCCTTGGAACAATGCCTTGCAGATTCTATGAAGGTTTTAAAGCGATTGGCAGAAGGAGGACACAAGGTGTCAAAAAAAAAAAAAAACTTCAGTACTGCCAATCCCAAGTTGAATTCCTAGAACGGACAATTGTGCTTGGAACAAAGGCAATAGTGCCAGGACAACTAGAAGGAATTAGCAAAGCGCCGCTTCCTCAAAAAGTTGCTCAGATGATGACGTTCTTAGGGATGACTGGATAGAGGAGTATGCGGTTAAAACTGCTCCTCTGCAAGAAATCATGAAAGAAGCAGGCCAGCTAGACCTTAGAGCATGTCTTGAATGGAACAGCGATGCCCTAATTGCATTTGAAACAATGAAAAAGGAGATGAAGTCCGCTCCGGCTCTAGCAGCCCCAGATTATCCAAAACCATTATTGTATGTGGCAACCAGATGTGATAGGTATGCGACGGCGGTACTTATGCAAGAAACATGCAGTGGAAGACGAAAACAGCCCATTGCGTATTATAGTACTAAATTGGACTCTGTTGCCCAGGGATACCCACCCTGCTATCAAGGCTTAGCTGCGTTACAATATGCATATGAGAAGGCATCCACCATTACCATGGGATATCCAGTAACAATATACACACACCATAAAATAGTGGAGCTGATAGAGAAAGGAAAGTTTGTTCTTACCAATGCCAGAACGTTAGAATACATGACTCTGCTGACCTATCCAGACGTTTCCATTAAACGGTGCAGTACAGTAAATCCAGTGGAGAGAATTCCTTTGGAATTTGAGGGACAAGCACATGACTGTGTAGCAGACTCCTTGACGTTTACCAGACTTAGACCAGACCTAGAGTCAACCCTGTTGCTTAATGTGGGGGAAGAGTACATACAGTGGGGAAAAAAAGTATTTAGTCAGCCACCAATTGTGCAAGTTCTCCCACTTAAAAAGATGAGAGAGGCCTGTAATTTTCATCATAGGTACACATCAACTATGACAGACAAATTGAGAAAAAAAAATCCAGAAAATCACATTGTAGGATTTTTAATAAATGTATTTGCAAATTATGGTGGAAAATAAGTATTTGGTCACCTACAAACAAGCAAGATTTCTGGCTCTCACAGACCTGTAACTTCTTCTTTAAGAGGCTCCTCTGTCCTCCACTCGTTACCTGTATTAATGGCACCTGTTTGAACTTGTTATCAGTATAAAAGACACCTGTCCACAACCTCAAACAGTCACACTCCAAACTCCACTATGGCCAAGACCAAAGAGCTGTCAAAGGACACCAGAAACAAAATTGTAGACCTGCACCAGGCTGGGAAGACTGAATCTGCAATAGGTAAGCAGCTTGGTTTGAAGAAATCAACTGTGGGAGCAATTATTAGGAAATGGAAGACATACAAGACCACTGATAATCTCCCTCGATCTGGGGCTCCACGCAAGATCTCACCCCGTGGGGTCAAAATGATCACAAGAATGGTGAGCAAAAATCCCAGAACCACACGGGGGGACCTAGTGAATGACCTGCAGAGAGCTGGGACCAAAGTAACAAAGCCTACCATCAGTAACACACTACGCCGCCAGGGACTCAAATCCTGCAGTGCCAGACGTGTCCCCCTGCTTAAGCCAGTACATGTCCAGGCCCGTCTGAAGTTTGCTAGAGTGCATTTGGATGATCCAGAAGAGGATTGGGAGAATGTCATATGGTCAGATGAAACCAAAATATAACTTTTTGGTTAAAACTCAACTCGTCGTGTTTGGAGGACAAAGAATGCTGAGTTGCATCCAAAGAACACCATACCTACTGTGAAGCATGGGGGTGGAAACATCATGCTTTGGGGCTGTTTTTCTGCAAAGGGACCAGGACGACTGATCCGTGTAAAGGAAAGAATGAATGGGGCCATGTATCGTGAGATTTTGAGTGAAAACCTCCTTCCACCAGCAAGGGCATTGAAGATGAAACGTGGCTGGGTCTTTCAGCATGACAATGATCCCAAACACACCGCCCGGGCAACGAAGGAGTGGCTTCGTAAGAAGCATTTCAAGGTCCTGGAGTGGCCTAGCCAGTCTCCAGATTTCAACCCCATAGAAAATCTTTGGAGGGAGTTGAAAGTCCGTGTTGCCCAGCGACAGCCCCAAAACATCACTGCTCTAGAGGAGATCTGCATGGAGGAATGGGCCAAAATACCAGCAACAGTGTGTGAAAACCTTGTGAAGACTTACAAAAAACGTTTGACCTGTGTCATTGCCAACAAAGGGTATATAACAAAGTATTGAGAAACTTTTGTTATTGACCAAATACTTATTTTCCACCATAATTTGCAAATAAATTCATAAAAGATCCTACAATGTGATTTTCTGGATTTTGTTTCCTCATTTTGTCTGTCATAGTTGACGTGTACATATGATGAAAATTACAGGCCTCTCTCATCTTTTTAAGTGGGAGAACTTGCACAATTGGTGGCTGACTAAATACGTTTTTCCCCCACTGTATAATAATATCTTGTGGATGGGTCCTGTTATAAAGATCATATGGGAGATCATGCATGCTATGCAGTAGTACAAAAACAAGGAAAGGAGTTTAAAGAAGTGATAGCAGAATACTGTCTGCAGCCATGCTCAGCCCAGTTAGCTGAACTAAAAGCACTCACCGCAGCCTGCATCCTAGGAAAAAGAAAGACAGTTAACATTTATACTGATTCGGCATATGCACATGGGGTATGTCATTTATTTGGGGCAGTCTGGAAACAACGAGTGTTTGGGAAAAGTGATGGTACACCCATACAACACCACAAGCAGATTGTAAAATTAATGATGGTGTTAATGTACCCCACCAAACTGGCAATAATAAAGTGTCAGGCGCATAAGAAAAGAAATGGGCTTGTAATCCAAGGAAACAATGCGGCTGATGAAGCTGCCAAAAAGGCATCTACATGCACCATCCCAGTGTTAACGGCACCAATGGTCATTATTTAATCTATACCACAACCAGATGACATAATTAGGATGCAGGAAAGGGCAGGACCTTATGAACAAACAATGTGGCACCAAAGAGGGGCCACCAAAGATGTGACAGGACTATGGAGGTCTCATGGAGGAACCATAGTAGCACCCATTATGTTGCTCAATCTACTGATAACTGATGCACATGGTTTTGACAATTGCGCAAGGGGGGAAGTGATAAAGAAAATTTTAAAAACAGGGATACTGGTCACCATATCTACAGGCAACGGTAGATGAGGTATTAACTAAATGTGAGGTGTGTGCACAAAATAATGTACGAAAAGGAATAACCATGCCTATAGGTCACATACCAGTCCCAGAGGGACCATTTCGACACCTAGTCATGGACTATGTAGATATGATAAAAAAGGTGAATGGCAAAAGATACATGCTAGTGATCATAGATAGATTTAGCAGATGGGTAGAGGCGGTACCATCAGCAGATCCAGGATCAGGGACAGTAATCACATTTCTAACCAGAGAAGTAATACCCAGATTTGGAATACAGACAGAAATCAGCTCAGAAAATGGATCAGCCTTTATTCAGAAAATGGTGAAGCAAGTACTACAGCAGTTAAAAGATTAAGCAGAGACTGGGGTGTGTATATCATCTGCAGTCGCAAGGAATGGTTGAGAGAATAAATGGAACCCTCAAGGTTAAATTGAATAAAATCTGTACCAGTGCAAAGCTCAATTGGGTGGATGCACTACCACTAGCTTTGATGAGCTTTCGCATGTAAACTAACAGAAATACGCACCTAACTCCACATGAAATGCTTACGGGTCGACCCATGCCAGTGCCAGTTCTGAGAGTGCCCCACAAAGGACCCTCATTACAACAATTACAGATGGAGCTTAAAGCATATGTAAGACAACTAACTGCTATACATAAAGTGATCTATCTCCAGGAAAAAAGGCGAGAACCGGAACCCAGACCAGAGGAGCCAGTACCGGTGATCCCAGGAGACCAAATCTACATCCGAGTGTTCCGCAGAAAGTGGAACGTGGAACGAGCCCAGGAGAGAAGGACCATACACGGTGATCCGAGCAACGCCCACGGCGATACAGGTGGAAAGTACAACGTGGTACCATCTGAATCACTGCACCAGGGTCTCGAAAGGAACCGGCCTGCCATTGGTGAGTCATGAGGAAGCTGAGGATGTTGAGGCACCAGGCGGAGTCCAAGAAGAAGAAGAAGCAAGCACGAGCCTCCTGAAAATACAGAGAGTCAGGAGATGGGGCATGATGATGTGGGGAATACTGCTGATAGGATACCTGCTATGGCAGATGCCCCAAGCACAAGCGATCACCCAGGCAATGGAGGGACAACAGGAGATGGAGGGGAGAGTGACTTCCCTGCCATTGAAGAAAGTGACTCCCCTGCCATTGAGGAGAGTGACTTCCCAACGATTGACTTCTCTGCCCTCTTATGGTCCCCAACAACTGAAGAGCTGTGGAATTGCTCTAACACTAATAGCAGTTAACCTAGGAAAGATGGTAGTGAGTCTGCCCACAATTATACAGTATTCTAGAGATAGCCTTACTGAACTAGGAAGAGTATCTGTTGTGAACAGAGACTAAATATTGTACACAAGCTGGCCTAGACTAGGCAGATGTCAGATAGAAGGATATGTACTGTTTAAAATAAAATGCCTAAAAAATAATTGTGTGGAAGTTAAGCCAAAAATAAATAAAAATGGAAAAGTTGTAGGGAATAGATATGCAAAAATGGATATAAAACAAGCCAAACATCTTATGATCTCACCAGTACTTAAGGAATTGGCCCCTGAAGCTGGAATAAAAATAGAATAAAAAAGCTGGGACCATTGGAAACTAGTATTTTTATTCCAGCCCAAGAAATGACAGCTACAGAAACTCAAAGATCATTTTCAATACGGAGGATCAAACCTCTGCCAGAACTATCACTCTGTGGGTGGGCTAATAATCAAACAATAGGAGAAGCAATCTGGGATGAATATGGCTGTAAAATAAAAATTGATAAGGGAAAAATTACTTGGGAAATTACCTTAGAGGAATTGACACAAGAGAATGATGCAAAATATGTTTTGGAAATAGTCAGCACTAAATGGTCAGAAGGGAACAATATAACAATTATTGATATTACTCCTATTCCCACGCGTCAACCTAGACAGGAAGGAGAAATAGGGATAGCTAATGTAACTATGGCAATCACCCAATATAAGGCAAGAGATGAAATTAAAGTAGGATTTGAATCAGTATTCGTCTGGATATCACCAAACAAAAACCTAGAATGAATCAATTATATTTACTATAATCAACAGAAGTTTATTAATTACACAGACTCTGCTTTAACAGCTCTGGGAGAGCAAGTACAGGCTACAAGTAGAATGACATGGCAGAATAGGCAGGCTTTAAACTGGCTGTTGGCAGAAAAAGGTGGAGTTTGTGTTATGTTTGGGGATGAATGTTGTACCTTCATTCCCAATAATACTACCCCGGATGGTTAATTCACTGAAGCAATGACTAAGATCAAAGGACTACGAAAATAAGTTAGGGACAATGCTGGGCATGATGCTCACACTTGGGATTGGATGGACTTAACTTTGGGAAAGTGGAGAGCAATGTTTACAAAAATGGCGATCATGATAGGCATAGCACTTGTAGTAATGGGAATGGTCTTTTGTTGTGTACTGCCGTTGTTGAAATCACTTTTGATCCAAACCACAGTAAAGCAAATGACTGTACAGAGAATTGTTAATAATACAACCAAAGAAATACACCCTGTTCAGGGAGCTCCAGGACAGTATGTTAATGAATATGGAAAGCCCTGTAATATTAAAGGAGGACCAATGGACTGCCCATTTGTGAATCCTGAATGTCTGTATGGTGTTGTCCATGGGGGTGGATGGGCCTGTCATGGTTACAAAGCTCAACAGCAAAAATTGTAGGTCAGCTTAGAGGGAAACCTTCCGGATTTGTACCAGTACCTGACTGGGCTCCTCGTCCTCATCGTCATGCAACGCCAGGGTTGTGGGTTCGATTCCCACAGGGGGTCAGTATGAAAAATAAAACAATAATGTATGCACTAACTGTAAGTCGCTCTGGATAAGAGCGTCTGCTAAATGACTAAAATGTAAAAAAATTCCATTAGGTCTCTTCTGGCCATTACTATGAGCCGTCCTCCCCTCAGCAGCCTCCTGTGATCTGACCATTTTATAAATGTTATAATTGCGTGATAGCATTTTGCAAACCCGCTCCCCCTCGTCGCCGCAAGATGAATGGCTTTGACCACAAAAGTTTTGCTACACTACACACTCCACTGCTTTGATTGATGTAACATTTGCTAGAAACCACAAAGGTCTATCCAGATAATGAAAAGGCACCCACGAATGAAAATTCAAGAAATGTATAGTTACATGTCATTTGCGGCATGCATGATCATGAGCAAAGTCATTGTAGCCTATAATTTCCAAGGTTTCACATTTTTTGGGGGACATTAAATGCACTATGCATTATGTGGGTTGAATGCTGTAACAACACAGAATAAAACAAGTCCCACGATGGTAGTGACTGCCAATTACTGCTTATCACTTATTAACCATCACTTATTCACAATACTTTAAAATATTTAAGTTGTTGTGTATATTACATTTGCTTTATTTGATGACTTTATTAATTATTTCCAAGTCATCATCTCTATAGAGCTGCTGCATATGCTGTCTGACAAAATCACTATTTTAGTAGTTCTTCAAAGTAAATAAGGCTAACTTTTTTATTTTTATTTTGTCATTTAGCAGACGCTCTTATCCAGAGCGACTTACAATTAGTGAGTGCATACATTTTTCATACTGCCCCCCCGTGGGGCCAACTATCAATCTAGATCATCTGGACCCCTACAAATCATCTGGGCTAGACAATCTGGACACTTTCTTTCTAAAATTAGCCGCCGAAATTGTTGCAAACCCTATTTCTAGCCTGTTCAACTTCTCTTTCGTAACGTCTGAGATCCCCAGAGATTGGAAAGCTGCCGCGGTCATCCCCCTCTTCAAAGGGGGTGACACTCTAGATCCAACTGTTACAGACCTATATCCATCCTGCCCTGCCTTTCGAAAGTTTTTGAAAGCCAAGTTAACAAACAGATCACCGACCATTTCGAATCCCACCGTACCTTCTCCGCTATGCAATCCGGTTTCCGAGCTGGTCATGGGTGCACCTCAGCCACGCTCAAGGTCCTAAACGATATTATAACCGTGATCAATAATAGACAGTACTGTGCAGCCCTCTTCATCGACCTGGCCAAGGCTTTCGACTCTGTCAACCACCGCATTTTTATTGGTAGATTAAATAGCCTTGGTTTCTCAAATTTCTGCCTCGTCTGGTTCACCAACTACTTCACAGATAGAGTTCAATGTGTCAAATCGGAGGGCCTGTTGTCTGGACCTATGGCAGTCTCTATGGGGGTGCCACAGGGTTCAATTCTTGGGCCGACTCTTTTCTCTGTGTATATCAATGATGTCGCTCTTGCTACTGGTGATTCTCAGATCCACCTCTACGCAGACGACACCATTTTGTATACATCTGGCCCTTATTTGGACACTGTGTTAACAAACCTCCAAACGAGCTACAATGCCATACAACACTCCTTCCGTAGCCTCCAACTGCTCTTAAACACTAGTAAAACTAAATGCATGCTCTTCAATTGAACGGTGCTGGCACCCGCCCACCCAACTAGAATCACTACTCTCGACAGTTCTGACCTAGAGTATGTGGACAACTACAAATACCTAGGTGTCTGGTTAGACTGTATACTCTCCTATTTCGCAACAAAGCCTCCTTCACTCATGCTGCCAAACATGCCCTCGTAAAACTGACTATCCTACCGATCCTTGACTTCGGCGATGTCATTTACAAAATAGCCTCCAACACTCTACTCAGCAAATTGAATGTAGTCTATCACAGTGCCATCCGTTTTATCACCAAAGCCCCATATACTAACCACCACTGTGACCTGTACACTCTTGTTGGCTGGTCCGCACTACATATTCGTCGCCAAACCCACTGGCTCCAGGCCATCTATAAATCACTGCTAGGCAAATCCCCGCCTTATCTTAGCTCATTGGTCACCATAGCAACACCCGCCCATAGTATGCGCTCCAGCAGCTATATCTCACTGGTCATCCCCAAAGCCAACACCTCCTTTGGCTGCCATTCCTTCCAGTTCTCTGCTGCCAATGACTGGAACGAACCGCAAAAATCTCTGAAGCTGGAGACACTCTCCCTCACTAACTTTAAGCATCAATTGTCAGAGCACCTTACCGCTCACTGCACCTGTACACAGCCCATCTGAAATTAGCCCACCCAACTACCTCATCCCCATATTGTTATTTATTTATTTTACATTTGCACCCCAGTATCTCTATTTGCACATCGTCTCTTGCACATCTATCATTCCAGTGTTAATACTAATTGTAATTATTTTGCACTATGGCCTATTTATTGCCTTACCTCCATAACATGCTACATTTGCACAAACTGTATATATATTTTCTGTTGTATTTTTGACTTTATGTTTTGTTTACCCCATATGTAACTCTGTGTTGCTGTTTTTTATCACACTGCTTTGCTTTATCTTGGCCAGGTCGCAGTTGTAAATGAGAACTTGTTCTCAACTGGTTTACCTGGTTAAATAAAGGTTAAATAAAATAAAAAAGTAAAAAGGTAGATCTACTTTGGATGCATTAGTAAAGGTGAGCAATGAAGTTGAAAACTCTGGTCATATGAAAGAAGTAATGGCTACTGTCTTTTTTGACATTGAAAAGGCTTATGACACTATGTGGAGAGAAGGCCTACTGATTAAGACGGAAAGACTTGGTATTGGTGGGAGATTATATAACTGGATATACATGGAAAGATCATGTCATAAATGTTGAAACAAAGTGTAAGAAGGTGGTGAATCTTATGCAATCGGTCTCTGGTTATGAATGGGGTGCTGACAGACAACCGTTGATGGATATTTATAGAGCTCTGATCAGGACGACAATTGATTGCGGGTGTATAGTTTATGGAACAGGGGTGAAGACTTGGCTTCAGAAGCTGGACAAAATCCAGTATATAGCTTTAAGGATATGTATTGGTGCATTTAAATCAACATCTGTATGTGCCTTACTAGTGGAGGCAGGTGAGATGCCTTTGGTTATACAGCGTAATAAATGGTCATTAGCTTATTAGGTTGAAAAGCTGTGAGGTTGAGCACTGCTACTGTTCTAGATGACTGTTGGGAATATACTAGTAGACAAGGCAGTGGTTTTGGCTGGACAGTTGGAAAGCTTGCTGAGTGGTTTGAGGGAGTTGGAGGTTGGCCCTCCTGTGGTGATAGAGGATGTTCCTCCATGGTTACTCCCAGATCCTGTTGTTGATCTAACCTTGGTAGAGAAAAGGAAAGATTAGTCAGAAATCAGTGAAAAAGGGAAACTGGTTGCCAATTACATTGGTAGAAGTTTTTATGCTTTTTTACCGCTTTTCACAGATGGATCCAAGGACCCAGATAGTGGGCGCACAGGAGCAGGCATTTACGTTCCTGAATTTGATGTGTAGATATGTAGAAGACTAACAGATTAACTGTCAGTATACTCAGCTGAAGTGTTGGCGATAATAGTTGCCCTCCAGTGGGTGGAGGATGTACAACCTGTTAGAATTATAGTATGCTCAGATTCTCTGTCTGTATCGAATAGTTTATCATCTGGTAAATGTAATAGGAGTGACCTACTATTGGAGGTATTAAAGTTATTATGGAGAATTGAGAGAATGGGTGTAGTAGTGAGATTCTGCTGAAATTGTAGACCAGTTAGCCAAAAGAGCTTTGAAACTAGATATAATTTATATGAATGTTCCACTGGGTAGAGGTGAGGCCAAATGTAAGATCAGAGCCATTTTGATAGATGTGTGGCAGAAGAGATGGGACTCTGAGTCCAAGGGCCGACATTTATATGCCCTCCAAAGAAAGGTAGGTGTCATGTCAATTAACTCGTGACATTCCTGGATTACTCATTATATGAATAAAGCCCGATTTAATCAACAAATAGGATAGTTCGTTTAAAAAAGGTTATGGGTACAAGCAGTGGCGATTTTAGTATGTAAATCTTGGTGGGGCAAACTCAACAACAACAAAAAAGTATGCATGCCAGCAAAGCCACTACACTACACTACACAACACAACACTAAACAATACATTAATTGCACTATAACGGTGACCACAAACTGTTAGGGCCTACATGAAGCTGTCCCAATAGCGGATGAGCGGATAAGAGGCAATCTGTAATTTAGATTAAGACATTAATGCTGTAGCTCAACTGGTAGAGCACGGCGCTTGTAACGCCAAGGTAGTGGGTTCGATCCCCGGGACCACCCATACACAAAAATGTATGCACGCATGACTGTAAGTCGCTTTGGATAAAAGCGTCTGCTAAATGGCATATTATTTATTTTTATTTAATGAGCGAGCTCATTAATGAGCGACGTAGTAAATATCACTATTTGTTCAGCACTTTTGAAATGTACAGCGACAGAATTCAGAACATGGGCGGTTCTTACAGTATTCTCCCTGTACAGCAAGTCAGAACCATAGGATAAATAAAGGGGGCATATAAGCAGACAATGAAAGCTCTTATAATATTCGATGATGACTAAAACAGGTTATAGGCATATATGTGCACCACCAAGTCAGCACAGTAGGCTAAGTTATGAGAGGGAAAGGGACCACATTATTAGGGTGAGGTACATGGGCTACTAACAGCTTAATACACAACATACACTTAGTATTACTTTCTTAGCTACAGCATACATAACTCCCTGGCATATTACACAATTTATGCAGCAGCAAACAATACATTTTTGCACTCACCTTGTTGTGCTGTGCTCACTTGAACAGGAAGGTGGCGCGGCAGTCCTTTCTTGTGGGCAAACTTTGTCATCAAAGTCTGGCATTCTATGGATTTATGGTGCTTTCACGACAACTGGGAACTCGGAATAAAACAAGGTCGAATCATGACGCCAGTGATCTTCAGGTTGGAGCTCTAGAAAGAGGCCCGAGTTCCCGACTTGGAATTCCGAGTTGGAAGACCATTCAAAACATATTTTCCCAGTCGGAGCTTGTTTTTTTCAGAGTTACCAGCTGTCTTGAACTCATTGAAGTCTGAGATTTCCCAGTTCCGAGTTTCCAGTTGTTTAGAATGAGGCAGAGGTCATGCTGGACTGACAGCATGGCCAATGTATTGAACCTTTTCTTGCCCATGGTGTTGCATGTGAATGTTTATCCTTTTAAGCTTGGAAAAGAGACCCTTAAACCCAGACTTGGACCACACACCCTCTCCACCGAATATCAGGCTAGTGATTGCTTTGCAACACTTGCAGTTAGCCACTGATTCCTTCCAAACCACTCATTGTTGAATTTAAGATTTCCAACTTGTTGTGTACTGTTTATATCCAATGGCCTTTGAGCACCGATACATTGTATCTATAATTTATCTTCATATGACAAGGATTGAAAAGGATTTGCCAGTAGATTGTCGACTTGATTCATGATGATGACTGCTAGTCTAGCTTGCTAGCTAAGATTTTGAAAGTATGATGTTGACATGATCATTCCAATCAAAGCTACGGTAGATATAACATGATTTGACGTAATTTTATCTGTGGCCAATGACCTTGAGCCTTCTTGGATGGGCACTTCTAATGTAAATCTATGGCAGCACCCAAGGAGCTTGAACCTTCTAGCTCTCCCTGTAGATTTTGCAGTGACATAGTGTCCCCATGAGTGACAGAACACTGAGCCAATCATGGCGCAACTAGAGAACATTACCAACCCCTACGCTCTGTATTTTCTGCTGGCTGCCCCACCACCACCACCACAGAAAGCACGGAGCTAGGCTGAAATACCTGCATTTTGCAGCTGCCTTACTCAAGAAAGCAAAAAAGAGACCATGTTTGTATGCGGCTTTATTAACTAAATTATTATCTTTTTAACATTGTTTGCAAACTGATATGTGACACACATTCATGGCAAAATAACAAACAAAACAGGCAAAATAAAATAAAAAATGCTAAACAGGTGGGGCTCAAAACAGGTGGGGGTTCTGGCCCACCTGCCCTGAACCAAATCAAATCAAATCACATACACATATTTAGCAGATGTTACTGCAGTTGTATTGAAATGTTTTGGATAGCTGGGAAATGTGTCACTTGCATGACAACCAACAGTAAGTTTTTCTGTAATGCATTATTTAGCCATTTACTGTGCCATCCTTGAACCCTAGAGACCAGTGGCCAGGCATTGAGATTACTGTGTGGAAGGTAGGGCCTACATTTCCATGTCACCTCTATAGATGTAAAGTAGGTCTCATCTACTGTTAAAATGGTGCACTACCATTTTTGCTTGGGCAGTGTGTCACAGCTTCAGTAATATGTAGATAGCATGACATGCTGACCAAAAAGGCTGTGTACGCAACACGATCATTGCAAAATAAATGTACACACATACATGTTATTCAATCATTTCTCTAAAATACAACTGGGTTCTATTTTAGACACTTGACGCGCTGCAATCCCGCCTCTCCCGTCTTCTCATTCTCCCATCTACTCATTGGTTTTTACAAGCATATAACCACAGACACATCAATGAGACAGATATTTTGCCAGATGTATAAACGTGAAGTATCCGGTTGGCGTTTCCACTCACTATCAAATATGATGGTGAGAGGAAGCCCAGTGATCTGCAGTGTGCGATTGGGGCAAGATGGATTTTCACCGACATTCTGCTAGATTTTTCATCGATGAAACATTTGATCTCAATACAGTTTTCTGTTTCCAAAACTAGAATCTGTTACGAACAGAGTGGACTAAGTTTAGTAGACTTTACCCTTTGCTAAAGTAAAAAAAAAAGAGTTGTTTAGGAGTGCAAGGGCGAAATGAGTTATTACACACTAGGCGTTCCCTAAAGGAAAAATGTGAAAATAATGCTTGAACTCGCCAATAGGCTCTAGCTAGCTCGTGCTTGGTTCTGCCCACCTTGCTTGTTCTGCCCACTATGATTCATTTTGCTCCAATTGGAAATGACAGGCTGTGGTCTATCTAGGGTTAGTTATAAAAATCTTTGAAATAGAAAATGGGTCATGGATGGGTATTCCAGCATGCCAATGACCCAAAACACACGGCCAAGGCAACAAAGGAGTGGCTCAAGAAGAAGCACATTAAGGTCCTGGAGTGGCCTAGCCAGTCTCCAGACCTTAATCCCATAGAAAATCTGTGGAGGGAGCTGAAGGTTCGAGTTGCCAAACGTCAGCCTCGAAACCTTAATGACTTGGAGAAGATCTGCAAAGAGGAGTGGGACAAAATCCCTCCTGAGATGTGTGTAAACCTGGTGGCCAACTACAAGAAATGTCTGACCTCTGTGATTGCCAACAAGGGTTTTGCCACCAAGTACTAAGTCAGAGGGGTCAAATACTTATTTCCCTAATTAAAATGCAAATCAATTTCTAACATTTTTGACATGCGTTTTTCTGGATTTCTTGTTTGTTATTCTGTCTCTCACTGTTCAAATAAACCTCCATTAAAATTATAGACTGATTATTTCTTTGTCAGTGGGCAAACGTACAAAATCAGCAGGGGATCAAATACTTTTTTACCTCACTGTATCTGTGGATTAATTGTCGGTGTAGAGAACACACGATTTTGAATGACTCAAAATGGGTCAAAATTCTACAAATATCCAGCAAATAAAAGGACCATATGCATTTCAGGTAAAATAACAACCCAATGTTTATCTCCCAGGACAAGTTAGCTAGCAACAGCAAGCTAGCCAAATGTCCATGAATGTTTCATGTGTGTTTCGACCTGTCCCCAAATTAATATAGTTGGTTCACAGTTGGTTCTGGTACTTTAACCTGCATGTCATGAACGCATAAGGTGGGGATAGACAAAATCAACATGCACACGATGGCACATGCGCTGAGCCGGTTTGGTCAGCATGTGAGGCTTAACAGCACAATAACCACAAACTTCATTTTGCACCTAAAATCTAAATGTGGCCCTAAAATATGAGTAGAGCTCATTCAATTGTTATGGGGGGAACATGGAGTGCGTATGACATCATCTCTCACCTGTGGGTTGCGCTTATGAATATGATATGATGGCAGCACTGTGGAGGGTGCCCGTCTTGCCGCTTCCGGTTTTGCTTTTTTTATGGGTATTTCTGCGTCAATTATTACTTTGTTTGCTCAGAATGTTTGTGCAATAACTTCCTACGACTGACAAACACTTCTGGATCATGAATCGGAAGCTACACACTCATCTTTCAGCCTCCCAGATCTGGAATAATACACTGAACAAAAATATAAACGCAACAATTTCAAAGATTTACAGTTCATATAAGGAAATCAATCAATTCAAATAAATTAATTAGGCCCTAATCTATGGATTTTATATGACTGGGAATACAGATATGCATCTGTTGTCACAGATACCTTTAAAAAAAAAGTAGGGGGCGTGGATCAGAGAACCAGTCAGTATCTGGTGTGACCACCATTTGCCTCATGCAGCGCGACAGAGTTGATCAGGCTGTTGATTGCGGCCTGTGGAATGTTGTCCCACTCCTCTTCAATGGCTGTGCGAAGTTGCTGGATATTGGCGGGAACTGAAAAATGCTCCAGAGCATCCCAAACATGCTTAATGGCTTGTCTGGTGAGTATGCAGGCCATGGAAGAACTGGAACATTTTCAGCTTCCAGGAATTGTGTACAGATCCTTGCGACATGGGGCTGTGCATTATTATGCTGAAACATGAGGTGATGGCGGAAGATGAATGGCACGACAATGGGCCTCAGGATCTCGTCGCAGTATCTCTGTGCATTCAAATTGCCATTGATAAAATGCAATGGTGTTCGTTGTCCGTAGCTTATACCTGCCCATACCATAACCCCACCGCCACCATGGGGCACTCTGTTCACAACGTTGACATCAGCCCGGTACAGTTGAAACCTGGATTCATTCATGAAGAGCACACTTCTCCAGCATGCCAGTAGCCATCGAAGGTGAGCACTTGCCCACTGAAGTCGGTTACGACGCCGAACTACAGTCTGGCCAAGACCCTGGTGAGGACGACGAGCACACAGATGAGCTTCCCTGAGACAGTTTGTGCAGAAATTCTTCGGTTGTGCAAACCCACAGTTTCATCAGCTGGCCGGGTGGCTGCTCTCAGACGATCCTGCAGGTGAAGAAGCCGGATGTGGAGGTCCTGGGCTGGCGTGGTTACACGTGGTCTGGGTCTGCGGTTGTGAGGCCGGTTGGACGTACAGCCAAATTCTCTAAAACAACGTTGGAGGTGGCTTATGGTAGAGAAATTAACATTCAATTCTCTGGCAACAGCACTGGTGTACATTCCTGCAGTCAGCATGCCAATTGCACACATGCCAATTGCACAAGGTGCACCTGAGTAATGATCATGCTGTTTAATCAGCTTCTTGATATGCCGCACCTACAGTGGGGAGAACAAGTATTTGATACACTGCCGATTTTGCAGGTTTTCCTACTTACAAAGCATGTAGAGGTCTGTAATTTTTATCATAGGTACACTTCAACTGTGAGATACGGAATCTAAAACTAAAATCCAGAAAATCACATTGTATGATTTTTAAGTAATTCATTTGCATTTTATTGCATGACATAAGTATTTGATACATCAGAAAAGCAGAACTTAATATTTGGTACAGAAACCTTTGTTTGCAATTACAGAGATCATACGTTTCCTGTAGGTCTTGACCAGGTTTGCACACACTGCAGCAGGGATTTTGGCCCACTCCTCCATACAGACCTTCTCCAGATCCTTCAGGTTTCGGGGCTGTCGCTGGGCAATACGGACTTTCAGCTCCCTCCAAAGATTTTCTATTGGGTTCAGGTCTGGAGACTGGCTAGGCCACTCCAGGACCTTGAGATGCTTCTTACGGAGCCACTCCTTAGTTGCCCTGGCTGTGCGTTTCTTGTCGTTGTCATGCTGGAAGACCCAGCCACGACCCATCTTCAATGCTCTTACTGAGGGAAGGAGGTTGTTGGCCAAGATCTCGCGATACATGGCCCCATCCATCCTCCCCTCAATACGGTGCAGTCGTCCTGTCCCCTTTGCAGAAAAGCATCCCCAAAGAATGATGTTTCCACCTCCATGCTTCACGGTTGGGATGGTGTTCTTGGGGTTGTACTCATCTTTCTTCTTCCTCCAAACACGGCGAGTGGAGTTTAGACCAAAAAGCTCTATTTTTGTCTTATCAGACCACATGACCTTCTCCCATTCCTCCTCTGGATCATCCAGATGGTCATTGGCAAACTTCAGACGGGCCTGGACATGCGCTGGTTTGAGCAGGGGGACCTTGCGTGCGCTGCAGGATTTTAATCCATGAAGGCGTAGTGTGTTACTAATGGTTTTCTTTGAGACTGTGGTCCCAGCTCTCTTCAGGTCATTGACCAGGTCCTGCCGTGTAGTTCTGGGCTGATCCCTCACCTTCCTCATGATCATTGATGCCCCACGAGGTGAGATCTTACATGGAGCCCCAGACCGAGGGTGATTGACCGTCATCTTGAACTTCTTCCATTTTCTAATAATTGCGCCAACAGTTGTTGCCTTCTCACCAAGCTTATTACCTATTGTCCTGTAGCCCATCCCAGCCTTGTGCAGGTCTACAATTTTATCCCTGATGTCCTTACACAGCTCTCTGGTCTTGGCCATTGTGGAGAGGTTGGAGTCTGTTTGATTGAGTGTGTGGACAGGTGTCTTTTATACAGGTAACGAGTTCAAACAGGTGCAGTTAATACAGGTAATGAGTGGAGAACAGGAGGGCTTCTTAAAGAAAAACTAACAGGTCTGTGAGAGCCGGAATTCTTACTGGTTGGTAGGTGATCAAATACTTATGTCATGCAATAAAATGCAAATGAAATACTTAAAAATCATACAATGTTATTTTCTGGATTTTTGTTCTAGATTCCGTCTCTCACAGTTGAAGTGTACCTATGATAAAAATTACAGACCTCTACATGCTTCGTAAGTAGGGAAACCTGCAAAATCGGCAGTGTATCAAATACTTGTTTTCCCCACTGTATCAGGTGGATGGATTATCTTGACAAAGGAGCAATGTTCACTAACAGAGATGTAAACAAATTTGTGCAACACATTTGAGAGAAATAAGCTTTTTGTGTGCATGGAACATTTCTGGGATCTTTTATTTCAGGTCATGAAACATGGGACCAACAATTTACATGTTGTG
>NW_028163981.1:0-59908 GCF_964263955.1 Coregonus lavaretus | reverse complement strand
TGATGGAGAACAGAGGGATGGATGGAGAGAGGGGAAGAGACTGATGGAGAACAGAGGGATGGATGGAGAGAGGGGAAGAGACTGATGGAGAACAGAGGGATGGATGGAGAGAGGGGAAGAGACTGATGGAGAACAGAGGGATGGATGGAGGGGAAGAGACTGATGGAGAACAGAGGGATGGATGGAGAGAGGGGAAGAGACTGATGGAGAACAGAGGGATGGATGGAGAGAGGGGAAGAGACTGATGGAGAACAGAGGGATGGATGGAGAGAGGGGAAGAGACTGATGGAGAACAGAGGGATGGATGGAGAGAGGGGAAGAGACTGATGGAGAACAGAGGGATGGATGGAGAGAGGGGAAGAGACTGATGGAGAACAGAGGGATGGATGGAGAGAGGGGAAGAGACTGATGGAGAACAGAGGGATGGATGGAGGAGAAGAGACTGATGGAGGACAGAGGGATGGATGGAGAGAGGGGAAGAGACTGATGGAGAACAGAGGGATGGATGGAGGAGAAGAGACTGATGGAGGACAGAGGGATGGATGGAGAGAGGGGAAGAGACTGATGGAGAACAGAGGGATGGATGGAGAGAGGGGAAGAGACTGATGGAGAACAGAGGGATGGATGGATGGAGGGGAAGAGACTGATGGAGAACAGAGGGATGGATGGAGAGAGGGGAAGAGACTGATGGAGAACAGAGGGATGGATGGAGGAGAAGAGACTGATGGAGGACAGAGGGATGGATGGAGAGAGGGGAAGAGACTGATGGAGAACAGAGGGATGGATGGAGGAGAAGAGACTGATGGAGGACAGAGGGATGGATGGAGAGAGGGGAAGAGACTGATGGAGAACAGAGGGATGGATGGAGAGAGGGGAAGAGACTGATGGAGAACAGAGGGATGGATGGATGGAGGGGAAGAGACTGATGGAGAACAGAGGGATGGATGGAGAGAGGGGAAGAGACTGATGGAGAACAGAGGGATGGATGGAGAGAGGAGAAGAGACTGATGGAGAACAGAGGGATGGATGGATGGAGGGGAAGAGACTGATGGAGAACAGAGGGATGGATGGAGGAGAAGAGACTGATGGAGGACAGAGGGATGGATGGAGAGAGGGGAAGAGACTGATGGAGAACAGAGGGGTGGATGGAGAGAGGGGAAGAGACTGATGGAGAACAGAGGGATGGATGGAGAGAGGGGAAGAGACTGATGGAGAACAGAGGGATGGATGGAGAGAGGGGAAGAGACTGATGGAGAACAGAGGGATGGATGGATGGAGGGGAAGAGACTGATGGAGAACAGAGGGATGGATGGAGAGAGGGGAAGAGACTGATGGAGAACAGAGGGATGGATGGAGAGAGGGGAAGAGACTGATGGAGAACAGAGGGATGGATGGAGAGAGGGGAAGAGACTGATGGAGAACAGAGGGATGGATGGAGAGAGGGGAAGAGACTGATAGAGAACAGAGGGATGGATGGAGAGAGGGGAAGAGACTGATGGAGAACAGAGGGATGGATGGAGGGGAAGAGACTGATGGAGAACAGAGGGATGGATGGAGAGAGGGGAAGAGACTGATGGAGAACAGAGGGATGGATGGAGGGGAAGAGACTGATGGAGAACAGAGGGATGGATGGAGAGAGGGGAAGAGACTGATGGAGAACAGAGGGATGGATGGAGAGAGGGGAAGAGACTGATGGAGAACAGAGGGATGGATGGAGAGAGGGGAAGAGACTGATGGAGAACAGAGGGATGGATGGAGGGGAAGAGACTGATGGAGAACAGAGGGATGGATGGATGGATGGAGAGAGGGGAAGAGACTGATGGAGAACAGAGGGATGGATGGAGAGAGGGGAAGAGACTGATGGAGAACAGAGGGATGGATGGAGGGGAAGAGACTGATGGAGAACAGAGGGATGGATGGAGAGAGGGGAAGAGACTGATGGAGAACAGAGGGATGGATGGAGGGGAAGAGACTGATGGAGAACAGAGGGATGGATGGAGAGAGGGGAAGAGACTGATGGAGAACAGAGGGATGGATGGAGGGGAAGAGACTGATGGAGAACAGAGGGATGGATGGAGAGAGGGGAAGAGACTGATGGAGAACAGAGGGATGGATGGATGGAGGGGAAGAGACTGATGGAGAACAGAGGGATGGATGGAGAGAGGGGAAGAGACTGATGGAGAACAGAGGGATGGATGGAGAGAGGGAAGAGACTGATGGAGAACAGAGGGATGGATGGAGAGAGGGAAGAGACTGATGGAGAACAGAGGGATGGATGGAGAAAGGGGAAGAGACTGATGGAGAACAGAGGGATGGATGGAGAGAGGGGAAGAGACTGATGGAGAACAGAGGGATGGATGGAGAGAGGGGAAGAGACTGATGGAGAACAGATAACAGACAAGGGGGGGGGGAAGTAATGTCTGCTACAATGGACAGAGATGGAAATAAAACTTGTTTTTAAAATGGTGGCATTGTGACTAGGAACAGTATTGTAGTTCAGCCCAGTTGGCCACCAGACAGATGGACTGACAGTAGAAGAGACTGAGATGGAAAACAGATAACAGACAAGGGGGGGAAGTAATGTGTGCTACAAGGGAAACAGTGACTTCCTTGACAGGACAACAGGCCTCCATCTCTCTGGGGGTCAGTGCATGTTTCTCCAGGTCACACCAGTTGAGGCTGCTCGCAGACATTTCTGCCTGGGAAACAGTCATCAAAATAGTTTTTAAATCCATTGCATTAGATTCATTATGGTCTGTTAGGTCTGTTGGCTGTCTGTCTCCATTGGTAACAGGTGGAAATACAGGGTAGATTGCACCACAGCGCCCTCCAGTGTTCGGCCAGACTAATGTCATAGTTTGTCCTCCATAATAATGTGAAACATTACATACTATTCATTTAAGCAAAGCATTCGACCATCTACGTCAATAACTAATACATCATTGTGGATGTCATTATTAAAAAAAGGGCAAATCTGAGATTCAAACAAAATAACAAAAATGGGATGTACCAATCCCAGATTGCCCCTTTAAGGTACCGTAAGGTCGTTCCGGTGCTGAAGGATTCATGTGGAGGAATGATGAGGCCTATTGAATTTTGGGAGGTGCTGATGACGCCGTGGCGACAGACAGAAGGACATGCATTATGGTCTGGTGGCCAGGGCCAGAGCAGGGCAGGGCAGGGCACACACAGGATGTGACGTCTTCATGTTGTTTCCCTGCTCCCAGTGACTGTGCCCAATAGACCCAGTAGCAGGTCTTTGTAAACTCCCTCCTGTCAGCTTCCATGCAGAGATTGACGGAGAGTTTTGAACCGCATTAAGACACACAAAAAAAAAAAAAGAGGTCATTTTGGCTCCGATGGCTCAACAATTACAGCGGTTTCTCATTTCCCTGCTGTTGACTGGTGGGCTGACAGGGAAACTAATCCTCACACAGACACTAATTCCTAATGAACACTGTTGTATTATGTGAAAATATGTCCCGTCCCCCCACCCCCCGACCCCGCATGATTCTGGCAGCAGAACAGAGGCCAACGGAGCGTTGATGATTTAGGGCCACCGCTCCCGTCTCAAACTGTGTCTGCTCTGCTGCGGGGCCGAGGCTGTGTGTGTGCGTGTGTGTGTGTGTGTGTGTGTGCGGCTTGAGGGGGTTGGCTTGTTAAAGGATGTCGGAGTATAAACACTAAATTAATCATGTTTTGGCTCAACTTGCTGGGGCCTCCTGAAATTTGCTTATGGAGGACCGTGATCACATAAAATATTAACAGCTTTGCTTTTCTAACAACTGGCAGGAGGTTAGAGAATGAGGCAGTCTGTGTCTCCCCTACCCCACATCACACTGTCCTCTCCTTCCTCATGACATCAGTGGCAGATAGATTCTTTATGTCGTTTTCACTTCCTCTTTCTACAAAACAACAGGATGCAATTCATTAATTGATATGCAAAAAAAAATGTCCAGTCTTGTGAAATGTAGGCCAGTGATGCTGCTATTCCAATGACTGAATAAATACATTGGAAAGTGAGATGTCTGATTTGACTCTACGGCCCAGTGTAAAGTCTGATGTGACTCTATGGCCCAGTGTAAAGTCTGATGTGACTCTATGGCCCAGTGTAAAGTCTGATGTGACTCTATGGCCCAGTGTAAAGTCTGATGTGACTCTATGGCCCAGTGTAAAGTCTGATGTGACTCTATGGCCCAGTGTAAAGTCTGATGTGACTCTATGGCCCAGTGTAAAGTCTGATGTGACTCTATGGCCCAGTGTAAAGTCTGATGTGACTCTATGGCCCAGTGCAAAGTGTGATGTCTGATAAGACTCTATGGCCCAGTGCAAAATGTGATGTCTGATGTAACAGTGGCCAATGAGGCTGCTCCTCCATGGTAACAGTAGGCCAATGAGGCTGCTCCTCCATGGTAACAGTAGCCATTCTCTGCTGT
Organism: Coregonus lavaretus; assembly: GCF_964263955.1. Taxonomy (NCBI): domain Eukaryota; kingdom Metazoa; phylum Chordata; class Actinopteri; order Salmoniformes; family Salmonidae; genus Coregonus; species Coregonus lavaretus. The sequence goes on along the minus strand of NW_028163981.1, from coordinate 55,472 downwards.
AGGGCTGATCAAAGGAGGACATTTACATGTTTATAAACCTACAGGACTGGAATGTTTAGAACCCTACAGGACTGGAACGTTTAGAACCCTACAGGACTGGAACGTTTAGAACCCTACAGAACTGCAACGTTTAGAACCCTACAGGACTGGAACGTTTAGAACCCTACAGAACTGCAACGTTTAGAACCCTACAGGACTGGAACGTTTAGAACCCTACAGGACTGGAATGTTTAGAACCCTACAGGATTGGAATGTTTAGAACCCTACAGGATTGGAATGTTTAGAACCCTACAGGATTGGAATGTTTAGAACCCTACAGAACTGCAACGTTTAGAACCCTACAGGACTGGAATGTTTAGAACCCTACAGGACTGGAATGTTTAGAACCCTACAGGACTGGAATGTTAGACTGAGGGAACTGGGCTGAGGCCTGTGTGTGTGTGTGTGTGTGTGTGTGTGTGTGTGTGCGTGTGTGTGTGTGTTAGCAAAGCATTAGGGGGTAAATGAGGGTTCAGAGGGAGGTGGAACATGGCGAGGGAGGGGGCCTGTTTAAGGGTCCCACGCTGGGAGATAGACGGGTGTTACAATGCAATCTACAGAGAGAGAGAGAGAGAGAGAGAGAGAGAGAGAGAGAGAGAGAGAGAGAGAGAGAGAGAGAGAGAGCGAGAGAGAGAGAGAGCGAGAGAGCGAGAAAGGGCTACCTGATAAACGGTAACAGAAAATAGGTGCATGAGCAAATCTCATTTCTCATCATTACCCCGTGCGACCATGACAGGCACCGGAGAGGAGAGGCAACATCATCAGACGGCCACTGCTCCCTGATTGGGTTATTTGTCCGCTCTTATGCAAATGAGATGGGACAGGGGCTGCTAGGAGCAGACAGGTGGGACTCTCCTTCACAGCAGGACAGGTAGATGTTCAGGCCAAGCAACCCCTGTTATAAGTCCTTCACGGCAGGACAGGTGAAGCGCCTTCAGAAAGTACTCAAACCCCTTGACTTTTAAAAATGGGTTGAATTGAGATGTTTTTGTTACTGGCCTACAGACAATACCCTTTAATGTCAAAGTGGATTTAAAAAAAATATATTAATTTTTACAAATGTAATACAAAATTATAAGCTGAAATGTCTTGAGTCAATAAGTATTCAACCAATTTGTTATAATATAACAAGTCTAAATAAGTTCAGGAGTAAAAATTTGCTTATCAAGTCACATAAGTTGCATGGACTCACTCTGTGTGCAATAATAGTGTTTAACATTATTTTTTGAATGACTACCTCGTCACTGTACCCCACATACCAATATCTGTAAGGTCCCTCAGTCCAGCAGTGAATTTCAAACACAGATTCGACCACAAAGACCAGGGAGGTTTTTCCAATGCCTCACAAAGAAGGGCACCTATTGGTAGAAAAATCAGACATTGAATATCCCTTTGAGCATGGTGAAGTTATTAATTATACTTTGGATGGTATACCAATAAACCCAGTCACTAGATACAGGCATCCTTCCAAACTCAGTTGCCGGAGAGGAAGGAAACCGCTCAGGGATTTCACCATGAAGCCAATGGCGACTTTAAAACAGAGTTTAATGGTTGTGATAGGAGAAAACTGAGGATGGATCAACAACATTGTAGTTACTCCACATTACTAACCGAAATGTCAGAATGACCTACTTTATCCTAACCAGTCAGGTTTCAAGACCAGTCATTCAACTGAGACTGCTCTTCTCTGTGTCATGGAGGCTCTCCACACTGCTAAAGCTAACTCTCTCTCCTCTGCTCTTGTCCTTCTAGACCTATCCGCTGCCTTTGATACTGTGAACCATCAGATCCTCCTCTCCACCCTCTCCGAGTTGGGCATCTCCGGCGCTGCTCACTACAGGTTCACGCTCTACAACATTCGCAGAGTACGACCCTACCTTACACAGAAAGCGGCACAGGTCCTAATCCAGGCACTTGTCATCTCCCGTCTGGATTACTGCAACTCGCTGTTGGCTGGGCTCCCTGCCTGTGCCATTAAACCCCTACAACTCATCCAGAATGCCGCAGCCCGTCTGGTGTTCAGCCTTCCCAAGTTCTCTCACGTCACCCCACTCCTCAGCACACTCACACTGGCTTCCAGTTGAAGCTCGCATCTACTACCTACAAAACCATGGTGCTTGCCTACGGAGCTGTGAGGGGAACGGCACCTCCTTACCTTCAGGCTCTGATCAGACCCTACACCCAAACGAGGGCACTACGTTCATCCACCTCTGGCCTGCTAGCCCCCCTACCTCTACGGAAGCACAGTTCCCGCTCAGCCCAGTCAAAGCTATTCGCTGCTCTGGCACCCCAATGGTGGAACAAGTTCCCTCACGACAGCGGAGTCACTGACCACCTTCCGGAGACACTTGAAACCCTACCTCTAAGGAATACCTGGGATAGGATAAAGTAATCCTTCTACCCCCCCTTTACCACTGTCTTTTGTCTAAACTAACACCTGACTTATTTCACCTGCTAGCACTGACTTGTTTAAAGAAATGTACTTATTGTGATCAAGATGTGGTTGTCCCACTGGCTATCCTAAATTGAATGCACCAATTTGTAAACCGCTCTGGATTAGAGCGTCTGCTAAATGACTTAAATGTAAATATGAAAAGAAGGAAACCTTTACAGAATAAAAAATATTCCAAAACATGCAACAAACACACTGCTTACATACTTAATACTGCTACAAATGTGGCAAAGAAAATAACTTTTTGTCCTGAATAAAAAAGTGTTATGTTTGGGGCAAATCCAATACAACGCATCACGGAGTACCACTCTTCATGTTTTCAAGCATAGTGTTGGCTGCATTACATTTTACATTTTAATCATTTAGCAGACGCTCTTATCCAGAGCGACTTACATGAGCAATTAGGGTTAAGTGCCTTGCTCAAGGGCACATCGACAGATTTTTCACCTAGTCGGCTCGGGGATTAGAACCAGCGACCTTTCGGTTACTGGCACAACGCTCTTAACCACTAAGCTACCTGCCGCCCCATGTTATGGATATGCCTGTAACCTTTCAGCAGGACAATAACCTAAAACACAAGGCCAAATCGACACTGGAGTTGCTTACCAAGACGACAATGAATGTTCCAGATTGGCCGAGTTGCAGTTGACCTAAATCTACTTGAAAATCTATTAAGGCAAGACCTGAAAAAGTTTGTCTAGCAACGATCAACAACCAATTTGATAGATCTTGAAGAATTTTGAAAAGAATAAAATCCAGGTGTGTAAAGCTCTTAGAGACTTACCCAGAAAGACTCACAGCTGTAATCGCTGCCAAAGGTGATTCTAACATGTATTGACTCAGGGGGTGTAAATACTTACGTAAATTAGATATTTCTGTATTTCATTTTCAATAAATGTTTTTTCTAAAATCTAAAAACATATTTTTCACTTTTTCATTATGGGATATTATGTGCAGATGGGTGAGATTTTTATTTTATTTCATCAATTTTAATATCAGGCTATAACTAAATGTGGAATAAGTCAAGGGGTATGAATACTTTCGGAAGGCACTTCAGGTGTACAGGCTGAACAACACGTTATAAGTCCTTCACAGCAGGACAGGTAGAGGTACAGGCTGAACAACACGTTATAAGTCCTTCACAGCAGGACAGGTACAGGCTAAACAACACGTTATAAGTCCTTCACAGCAGGACAGGTAGAGGTACAGGCTGAACAACACGTTATAAGTCCTTCACAGCAGGACAGGTAGAGGTACAGGCTAAACAACACGTTATAAGTCCTTCACAGCAGGACAGATAGAGGTACAGGCTAAACAACACGTTATAAGTCCTTCACAGCAGGACAGGTAGAGGTACAGGCTAAACAACACGTTATAAGTCCTTCACAGCAGGACAGGTAGAGGTACAGGCTAAACAACACGTTATAAGTCATTCACAGCAGGACAGGTAGAGGTACAGGCTAAACAACACGTTATAAGTCCTTCACAGCAGGACAGGTAGAGGTACAGGCTAAACAACACGTTATAAGTCCTTCACAGCAGGACAGGTAGAGGTACTGGCTGAACAACACGTTATAAGTCCTTCACAGCAGGACAGGTAGAGGTACAGGCTAAACAACACGTTATAAGTCCTTCACAGCAGGACAGATAGAGGTACAGGCTAAACAACACGTTATAAGTCCTTCACAGCAGGACAGGTGGAGGTACAGGCTGAACAACACGTTATAAGTCCTTCACAGCAGGACAGGTGGAGGTACAGGCTAAACAACACGTTATAAGTCCTTCACAGCAGGACAGGTAGAGGTACAGGCTAAACAACACGTTATAAGTCCTTCACAACAGGACAGGTAGAGGTACAGGCTAAACAACACGTTATGAGTCCTTCACAGCAGGACAGGTAGAGGTACAGGCTAAACAACACGTTATAAGTCCTTCACAGCAGGACAGGTAGAGGTACAGGCTAAACATGTTATAAGTCATTCACAGCAGGACAGGTAGAGGTACAGGCTAAACAACACGTTATAAGTCCTTCACAGCAGGACAGGTAGAGGTACAGGCTAAACAAAATGTTATAAGTCCTTCACAGCAAGACAGGTAGAGGTACAGGCTAAACAACACGTTATAAGTCCTTCACAGCAGTAGAGGTACAGGCTAAACAACACGTTATAAGTCCTTCACAGCAGGACAGGTACAGGCTAAACAACACGTTATAAGTCCTTCACAGCAGGACAGGTAGAGGTACAGGCTGAACAACACGTTATAAGTCCTTCACAGCAGGACAGGTGGAGGTACAGGCTAAACAACACGTTATAAGTCCTTCACAGCAGGACAGGTAGAGGTACAGGCTAAACAACACGTTATAAGTCCTTCACAGCAGGACAGGTAGAGGTACAGGCTAAACAACACGTTATAAGTCCTTCACAGCAGGACAGGTAGAGGTAGAGGCTAAACAACACGTTATAAGTCCTTCACAGCAGGACAGGTAGAGGTACAGGCTAAACAACACGTTATAAGTCCTTCACAGCAGGACAGGTAGAGGTACAGGCTAAACAACACGTTATAAGTCATTCACAGCAGGACAGGTGGAGGTACAGGCTGAACAACACGTTATAAGTCCTTCACAGCAGGACAGGTAGAGGTACAGGCTAAACAACACGTTATAAGTCCTTCACAGCAGGACAGGTAGAGGTACAGGCTGAACAACATGTTATAAGTCTTTCACAGCAGGACAGGTACAGGCTAAACAACACGTTATAAGTCCTTCACAGCAGGACAGGTAGAGGTACAGGCTAAACAGCACGTTATAAGTCCTACACAGCAGGACAGGTGGAGGTACAGGCTAAACAACACGTTATAAGTCCTTCACAGCAGGACAGGTAGAGGTACAGGCTAAACAACACGTTATAAGTTCTTCACAGCAGGACAGGTAGAGGTACAGGCTAAACAACACGTTATAAGTCCTTCACAGCAGGACAGGTAGAGGTACAGGCTGAACAACACGTTATAAGTCCTTCACAGCAGGACAGGTGGAGGTACAGGCTAAACAACACGTTATAAGTCCTTCACAGCAGTAGAGGTACAGGCTAAACAACACGTTATAAGTCCTTCACAGCAGGACAGGTACAGGCTAAACAACACGTTATAAGTCCTTCACAGCAGGACAGGTAGAGGTACAGGCTGAACAACACGTTATAAGTCCTTCACAGCAGGACAGGTGGAGGTACAGGCTAAACAACACGTTATAAGTCCTTCACAGCAGGACAGGTAGAGGTACAGGCTAAACAACACGTTATAAGTCCTTCACAGCAGGACAGGTAGAGGTACAGGCTAAACAACACGTTATAAGTCCTTCACAGCAGGACATGTAGAGGTACAGGCTAAACAACACGTTATAAGTCCTTCACAGCAGGACAGGTACAGGCTAAACAACACGTTATAAGTCCTTCACAGCAGGACAGGTAGAGGTACAGGCTAAACAACACGTTATAAGTCATTCACAGCAGGACAGGTGGAGGTACAGGCTGAACAACACGTTATAAGTCCTTCACAGCAGGACAGGTAGAGGTACAGGCTAAACAACACGTTATAAGTCCTTCACAGCAGGACAGGTAGAGGTACAGGCTGAACAACATGTTATAAGTCTTTCACAGCAGGACAGGTACAGGCTAAACAACACGTTATAAGTCCTTCACAGCAGGACAGGTGGAGGTACAGGCTAAACAACACATTATAAGTCCATTACAGCAGGACAGGTAGAGGTACAGGCTAAACAACACGTTATAAGTCCTTCACAGCAGGACAGGTGGAGGTACAGGCTAAACAACACATTATAAGTCCATTACAGCAGGACAGGTAGAGGTACAGGCTAAACAACACGTAATAAGTCCTTCACAGCAGGACAGGTAGAGGTACAGGCTAAACAACACGTTATAAGTCCTTCACAGCAGGACAGGTAGAGGTACAGGCTAAACAACACGTTATAAGTCCTTCACAGCAGGACAGGTAGAGGTACAGGCTAAACAACACGTTATAAGTCATTCACAGCAGGACAGGTGGAGGTACAGGCTGAACAACACGTTATAAGTCCTTCACAGCAGGACAGGTAGAGGTACAGGCTAAACAACACGTTATAAGTCCTTCACAGCAGGACAGGTAGAGGTACAGGCTGAACAACATGTTATAAGTCTTTCACAGCAGGACAGGTACAGGCTAAACAACACGTTATAAGTCCTTCACAGCAGGACAGGTAGAGGTACAGGCTAAACAACACGTTATAAGTCATTCACAGCAGGACAGGTGGAGGTACAGGCTGAACAACACGTTATAAGTCCTTCACAGCAGGACAGGTAGAGGTACAGGCTAAACAACACGTTATAAGTCCTTCACAGCAGGACAGGTAGAGGTACAGGCTGAACAACATGTTATAAGTCTTTCATAGCAGGACAGGTACAGGCTAAACAACACGTTATAAGTCCTTCACAGCAGGACAGGTGGAGGTACAGGCTAAACAACACATTATAAGTCCATTACAGTAGGACAGGTAGAAGTACAGGCTAAACAACACGTTATAAGTCCTTCACAGCAGGACAGGTGGAGGTACAGGCTAAACAACACATTATAAGTCCTTCACAGCAGGACAGGTAGAGGTACAGGCTAAACAACACGTTATAAGTCCTTCACAGCAGGACAGGTGGAGGTACAGGCTAAACAACACATTATAAGTCCATTACAGCAGGACAGGTAGAGGTACAGGCTAAACAGCACGTTATAAATTCTTCACAGCAGGACAGGTAGAGGTACAGGCTGAACAACACGTTATAAGTCCTTCACAACAGGACAGGTAGAGGTACAGGCTAAACAACACGTTATAAGTCCTTCACAGCAGTAGAGGTACAGGCTAAACAACACGTTATAAGTCCTTCACAGCAGGACAGGTACAGGCTAAACAACACGTTATAAGTCCTTCACAGCAGGACAGGTAGAGGTACAGGCTGAACAACACGTTATAAGTCCTTCACAGCAGGACAGGTGGAGGTACAGGCTAAACAACACGTTATAAGTCCTTCACAGCAGGACAGGTAGAGGTACAGGCTAAACAACACGCTATAAGTCCTTCACAGCAGGACAGGTAGAGGTACAGTCTAAACTACACGTTATAAGTCATTCACAGCAGGACAGGTAGAGGTACAGGCTAAACAACACGTTATAAGTCCTTCACAGCAGGACAGGTAGAGGTACAGGCTAAACAACATGTTATAAGTCCTTCACAGCAGGACAGGTAGAGGTACAGTCTAAACAACACGTTATAAGTCCTTCACAGCAGGACAGGTAGAGGTACAGGCTAAACAACACGTTATAAGTCCTTCACAGCAGGACAGGTAGAGGTACAGGCTAAACAACACGTTATAAGTCCTTCACAGCAGGACAGGTAGAGGTACAGGCTAAACAATACGTTATAAGTCCTTCACAGCAGGACAGGTAGAGGTACAGGCTAAACAACACGTTATAAGTCCTTCACAGCAGGACAGGTACAGGCTAAACAACACGTTATAAGTCCTTCACAGCAGGACAGGTGGAGGTACAGGCTAAACAACACGTTATAAGTCCTTCACAGCAGGACAGGTAGAGGTACAGGCTGAACAACACGTTATAAGTCCTTCACAGCAGGACAGGTAGAGGTACAGGCTAAACAACACGTTATAAGTCCTTCACAGCAGGACAGGTACAGGCTAAACAACACGTTATAAGTCCTTCACAGCAGGACAGGTAGAGGTACAGGCTAAACAACACATTATAAGTCCTTCACAGCAGGACAGGTACAGGCTAAACAACACGTTATAAGTCCTTCACAGCAGGACAGGTACAGGCTAAACAACACATTATAAGTCCTTCACAGCAGGACAGGTAGAGGTACAGGCTAAACAACACGTTATAAGTCCTTCACAGCAGGACAGGTAGAGGTACAGGCTAAACAACACGTTATAAGTCCTTCACAGAAGGACAGGTACAGGCTAAACAACACGTTATAAGTCCTTCACAGCAGGACAGGTAGAGGTACAGGTTAAACAACACGTTATAAGTCCTTCACAGCAGGACAGGTACAGGCTAAACAACACGTTATAAGTCCTTCACAGCAGGACAGGTACAGGCTAAACAACACGTTATAAGTCCTTCACAGCAGGACAGGTGGAGGTACAGGCTAAACAACACGTTATAAGTCCTTCACAGCAGGACAGGTAGAGGTACAGGCTAAACAACACGTTATAAGTCCTTCACAGCAGGACAAGTGGAGGTACAGGATAAACAACACGTTATAAGTCCTTCACAGCAGGACAGGTACAGGCTAAACAACACGTTATAAGTCCTTCACAGCAGGACAGGTACAGGCTAAACAACACGTTATAAGTCCTTCACAGCAGGACAGGTAGAGGTACAGGCTAAACAACACGTTATAAGTCCTTCACAGCAGGACAGGTAGAGGTACAGGCTAAACAACACGTTATAAGTCCTTCACAGCAGGACAGGTGATGGTACAGGCTGAACAACACGTTATAAGTTCTTCACAGCAGGACAGGTAGAGGTACAGGCTGAACAACACGTTATAAGTCCTTCACAGCAGGACAGGTAGAGGTACAGGCTAAACAGCACGTTATAAGTCCTACACAGCAGGACAGGTGGAGGTACAGGCTAAACAACACGTTATAAGTCCTTCACAGCAGGACAGGTAGAGGTACAGGCTAAACAACACGTTATAAGTCATTCACAGCAGGACAGGTGGAGGTACAGGCTGAACAACACGTTATAAGTCCTTCACAGCAGGACAGGTAGAGGTACAGGCTAAACAACACGTTATAAGTCCTTCACAGCAGGACAGGTAGAGGTACAGGCTGAACAACATGTTATAAGTCTTTCACAGCAGGACAGGTACAGGCTAAACAACATGTTATAAGTCCTTCACAGCAGGACAGGTGGAGGTACAGGCTAAACAACACGTTATAAGTCCTTCACAGCAGGACAGGTGGAGGTACAGGCTAAACAACACGTTATAAGTCCTTCACAGCAGGACAGGTAGAGGTACAGCAGGGGCGGCAGGTAGCTTAGTGGGTAAGAGCGTTGTGGGCGGCAGGTAGCTTAGTGGGTAAGAGCGTTGTGCCAGTAACCGAAAGGTCGCTGGTTCTAATCCCCGAGCCGACTAGGTGAAAAATCTGTCAATGTGCCCTTAAGCAAGGCACTTAACCCGAATTGCTCCTGTAAGTCGCTCTGGATAAGAGCGTCTGCTAAATGACTAAAATGTAAATGTAAATGTACAGGCTAAACAACACGTTATAAGTCCTTCACAGCAGGACAGGTAGAGGTACAGGCTAAACAACACGTTATAAGTCCTTCACAGCAGGACAGGTAGAGGTACAGGCTAAACAACACGTTATAAGTCCTTCACAGCAGGACAGGTAGAGGTACAGGCTAAACAACACGTTATAAGTCCTTCACAGCAGGACAGGTAGAGGTACAGGCTAAACAACACGTTATAAGTCATTCACAGCAGGACAGGTGGAGGTACAGGCTGAACAACACGTTATAAGTCCTTCACAGCAGGACAGGTAGAGGTACAGGCTAAACAACACGTTATAAGTCCTTCACAGCAGCACAGGTAGAGGTACAGGCTGAACAACATGTTATAAGTCTTTCACAGCAGGACAGGTACAGGCTAAACAACACGTTATAAGTCCTTCACAGCAGGACAGGTGGAGGTACAGGCTAAACAACACATTATAAGTCCATTACAGCAGGACAGGTAGAGGTACAGGCTAAACAGCACGTTATAAATTCTTCACAGCAGGACAGGTAGAGGTACAGGCTGAACAACACGTTATAAGTCCTTCACAACAGGACAGGTAGAGGTACAGGCTAAACAACACGTTATAAGTCCTTCACAGCAGTAGAGGTACAGGCTAAACAACACATAATAAGTCCTTCACAGCAGGACAGGTACAGGCTAAACAACACGTTATAAGTCCTTCACAGCAGGACAGGTGGAGGTACAGGCTAAACAACACGTTATAAGTCCTTCACAGCAGGACAGGTAGAGGTACAGGCTAAACAACACGCTACAAGTCCTTCACAGCAGGACAGGTAGAGGTACAGTCTAAACTACACGTTATAAGTCATTCACAGCAGGACAGGTAGAGGTACAGGCTAAACAACACGTTATAAGTACTTCACAGCAGGACAGGTAGAGGTACAGGCTAAACAACACGTTATAAGTCCTTCACAGCAGGACAGGTAGAGATACAGTCTAAACAACACGTTATAAGTCCTTCACAGCAGGACAGGTAGAGGTACAGGCTAAACAACACGTTATAAGTCCTTCACAGCAGGACAGGTAGAGGTACAGGCTAAACAACACGTTATAAGTCCTTCACAGCAGGACAGGTAGAGGTACAGGCTAAACAACACGTTATAAGTACTTCACAGCAGGACAGGTACAGGCTAAACAACACGTTATAAGTCCTTCACAGCAGGACAGGTGGAGGTACAGGCTAAACAACACGTTATAAGTCCTTCACAGCAGGACAGGTGGAGGTACAGGCTAAACAACACGTTATAAGTCCTTCACAGCAGGACAGGTAGAGGTACAGGCTGAACAACACGTTATAAGTCCTTCACAGCAGGACAGGTAGAGGTACAGGTTAAACAACACGTTATAAGTCCTTCACAGCAGGACAGGTACAGGCTAAACAACACATTATAAGTCCTTCACAGCAGGACAGGTACAGGCTAAACAACACGTTATAAGTCCTTCACAGCAGGACAGGTGGAGGTACAGGCTAAACAACACGTTATAAGTCCTTCACAGCAGGACAGGTAGAGGTACAGGCTAAACAACACGTTATAAGTCCTTCACAGCAGGACAAGTGGAGGTACAGGATAAACAACACGTTATAAGTCCTTCACAGCAGGACAGGTACAGGCTAAACAACACGTTATAAGTCCTTCACAGCAGGACAGGTACAGGCTAAACAACACGTTATAAGTCCTTCACAGCAGGACAGGTAGAGGTACAGGCTAAACAACACGTTATAAGTCCTTCACAGAAGGACAGGTACAGGCTAAACAACACGTTATAAGTCCTTCACAGCAGGACAGGTAGAGGTACAGGTTAAACAACACGTTATAAGTCCTTCACAGCAGGACAGGTACAGGCTAAACAACACATTATAAGTCCTTCACAGCAGGACAGGTACAGGCTAAACAACACGTTATAAGTCCTTCACAGCAGGACAGGTGGAGGTACAGGCTAAACAACACGTTATAAGTCCTTCACAGCAGGACAGGTAGAGGTACAGGCTAAACAACACGTTATAAGTCCTTCACAGCAGGACAAGTGGAGGTACAGGCTGAACAACACGTTATAAGTTCTTCACAGCAGGACAGGTAGAGGTACAGGCTAAACAACACGTTATAAGTCATTCACAGCAGGACAGGTGGAGGTACAGGCTGAACAACACGTTATAAGTCCTTCACAGCAGGACAGGTAGAGGTACAGGCTAAACAACACGTTATAAGTCCTTCACAGCAGGACAGGTAGAGGTACAGGCTGAACAACATGTTATAAGTCTTTCAAAGCAGGACAGGTACAGGCTAAACAACACGTTATAAGTCCTTCACAGCAGGACAGGTGGAGGTACAGGCTAAACAACACATTATAAGTCCATTACAGCAGGACAGGTAGAGGTACAGGCTAAACAGCACGTTATAAATTCTTCACAGCAGGACAGGTAGAGGTACAGGCTAAACAACACGTTATAAGTCCTTCACAACAGGACAGGTAGAGGTACAGGCTAAACAACACGTTATAAGTCCTTCACAGCAGGACAGGTAGAGGTACAGGCTAAACAACAGGTTATAAGTCCTTCACAGCAGGACAGGTAGAGGTACAGGCTGAACAACACGTTATAAGTCCTTCACAACAGGACAGGTAGAGGTACAGGCTAAACAACACGTTATAAGTCCTTCACAGCAGGACAGGTAGAGGTACAGGCTGAAAAACACGTTATAAGTCCTTCACAGCAGGACAGGTAGAGGTACAGGCTAAACAGCACGTTATAAGTCCTACACAGCAGGACAGGTGGAGGTACAGGCTGAACAACACGTTATAAGTCCTTCACAGCAGGACAGGTGGAGCTACAGGCTAAACAACACGTTATAAGTCCTTCACAGCAGGACAGGTAGAGGTACAGGCTAAACAACACGTTATAAGTCCTTCACAGCAGGACAGGTAGAGGTACAGGCTAAACAACACGTTATAAGTCCTTCACAGCAGGACAGGTAGAGGTACAGGCTAAACAACACGTTATAAGTCCTTCACAGCAGGACAGGTAGAGGTACAGGCTAAACAACACGTTATAAGTCCTTCACAGCAGGACAGGTAGAGGTACAGGCTAAACAACACGTTATAAGTCATTCACAGCAGGACAGGTGGAGGTACAGGCTGAACAACACGTTATAAGTCCTTCACAGCAGGACAGGTAGAGGTACAGGCTAAACAACACGTTATAAGTCCTTCACAGCAGGACAGGTAGAGGTACAGGCTGAACAACATGTTATAAGTCTTTCACAGCAGGACAGGTACAGGCTAAACAACACGTTATAAGTCCTTCACAGCAGGACAGGTGGAGGTACAGGCTAAACAACACATTATAAGTCCATTACAGCAGGACAGGTAGAAGTACAGGCTAAACAACACGTTATAAGTCCTTCACAGCAGGACAGGTGGAGGTACAGGCTAAACAACACATTATAAGTCCATTACAGCAGGACAGGTAGAGGTACAGGCTAAACAACACGTTATAAGTCCTTCACAGCAGGACAGGTAGAGGTACAGGCTAAACAACACGTTATAAGTCCTTCACAGCAGGACAGGTAGAGGTACAGGCTAAACAACACGTTATAAGTCCTTCACAGCAGGACAGGTAGAGGTACAGGCTAAACAACACGTTATAAGTCATTCACAGCAGGACAGGTGGAGGTACAGGCTGAACAACACGTTATAAGTCCTTCACAGCAGGACAGGTAGAGGTACAGGCTAAACAACACGTTATAAGTCCTTCACAGCAGCACAGGTAGAGGTACAGGCTGAACAACATGTTATAAGTCTCTCACAGCAGGACAGGTACAGGCTAAACAACACGTTATAAGTCCTTCACAGCAGGACAGGTGGAGGTACAGGCTAAACAACACATTATAAGTCCATTACAGCAGGACAGGTAGAGGTACAGGCTAAACAGCACGTTATAAATTCTTCACAGCAGGACAGGTAGAGGTACAGGCTGAACAACACGTTATAAGTCCTTCACAACAGGACAGGTAGAGGTACAGGCTAAACAACACGTTATAAGTCCTTCACAGCAGTAGAGGTACAGGCTAAACAACACGTTATAAGTCCTTCACAGCAGGACAGGTACAGGCTAAACAACACGTTATAAGTCCTTCACAGCAGGACAGGTAGAGGTACAGGCTGAACAACACGTTATAAGTCCTTCACAGCAGGACAGGTGGAGGTACAGGCTAAACAACACGTTATAAGTCCTTCACAGCAGGACAGGTAGAGGTACAGGCTAAACAACACGCTATAAGTCCTTCACAGCAGGACAGGTAGAGGTACAGTCTAAACTACACGTTATAAGTCATTCACAGCAGGACAGGTAGAGGTACAGGCTAAACAACACGTTATAAGTCCTTCACAGCAGGACAGGTAGAGGTACAGGCTAAACAACATGTTATAAGTCCTTCACAGCAGGACAGGTAGAGGTACAGTCTAAACAACACGTTATAAGTCCTTCACAGCAGGACAGGTAGAGGTACAGGCTAAACAACACGTTATAAGTCCTTCACAGCAGGACAGGTAGAGGTACAGGCTAAACAACACGTTATAAGTCCTTCACAGCAGGACAGGTAGAGGTACAGGCTAAACAATACGTTATAAGTCCTTCACAGCAGGACAGGTAGAGGTACAGGCTAAACAACACGTTATAAGTCCTTCACAGCAGGACAGGTACAGGCTAAACAACACGTTATAAGTCCTTCACAGCAGGACAGGTGGAGGTACAGGCTAAACAACACGTTATAAGTCCTTCACAGCAGGACAGGTGGAGGTACAGGCTAAACAACACGTTATAAGTCCTTCACAGCAGGACAGGTAGAGGTACAGGCTGAACAACACGTTATAAGTCCTTCACAGCAGGACAGGTAGAGGTACAGGCTAAACAACACGTTATAAGTCCTTCACAGCAGGACAGGTACAGGCTAAACAACACGTTATAAGTCCTTCACAGCAGGACAGGTAGAGGTACAGGCTAAACAACACATTATAAGTCCTTCACAGCAGGACAGGTACAGGCTAAACAACACGTTATAAGTCCTTCACAGCAGGACAGGTACAGGCTAAACAACACATTATAAGTCCTTCACAGCAGGACAGGTAGAGGTACAGGCTAAACAACACGTTATAAGTCCTTCACAGCAGGACAGGTAGAGGTACAGGCTAAACAACACGTTATAAGTCCTTCACAGAAGGACAGGTACAGGCTAAACAACACGTTATAAGTCCTTCACAGCAGGACAGGTAGAGGTACAGGTTAAACAACACGTTATAAGTCCTTCACAGCAGGACAGGTACAGGCTAAACAACACGTTATAAGTCCTTCACAGCAGGACAGGTACAGGCTAAACAACACGTTATAAGTCCTTCACAGCAGGACAGGTGGAGGTACAGGCTAAACAACACGTTATAAGTCCTTCACAGCAGGACAGGTAGAGGTACAGGCTAAACAACACGTTATAAGTCTTTCACAGCAGGACAAGTGGAGGTACAGGATAAACAACACGTTATAAGTCCTTCACAGCAGGACAGGTACAGGCTAAACAACACGTTATAAGTCCTTCACAGCAGGACAGGTACAGGCTAAACAACACGTTATAAGTCCTTCACAGCAGGACAGGTAGAGGTACAGGCTAAACAACACGTTATAAGTCCTTCACAGCAGGACAGGTAGAGGTACAGGCTAAACAACACGTTATAAGTCCTTCACAGCAGGACAGGTGGAGGTACAGGCTGAACAACACGTTATAAGTTCTTCACAGCAGGACAGGTAGAGGTACAGGCTGAACAACACGTTATAAGTCCTTCACAGCAGGACAGGTAGAGGTACAGGCTAAACAGCACGTTATAAGTCCTACACAGCAGGACAGGTGGAGGTACAGGCTAAACAACACATTATAAGTCCTTCACAGCAGGACAGGTAGAGGTACAGGCTAAACAACACGTTATAAGTCATTCACAGCAGGACAGGTGGAGGTACAGGCTGAACAACACGTTATAAGTCCTTCACAGCAGGACAGGTAGAGGTACAGGCTAAACAACACGTTATAAGTCCTTCACAGCAGGACAGGTAGAGGTACAGGCTGAACAACATGTTATAAGTCTTTCACAGCAGGACAGGTACAGGCTAAACAACATGTTATAAGTCCTTCACAGCAGGACAGGTGGAGGTACAGGCTAAACAACACATTATAAGTCCATTACAGCAGGACAGGTAGAGGTACAGGCTAAACAACACGTTATAAATTCTTCACAGCAGGACAGGTAGAGGTACAGGCTGAACAACACTTTATAAGTCCTTCACAACAGGACAGGTAGAGGTACAGGCTAAACAACACGTTATAAGTCCTTCACAGCAGGACAGGTAGAGGTACAGGCTGAAAAACACGTTATAAGTCCTTCACAGCAGGACAGGTAGAGGTACAGGCTAAACAGCACGTTATAAGTCCTACACAGCAGGACAGGTGGAGGTACAGGCTGAACAACACGTTATAAGTCCTTCACAGCAGGACAGGTGGAGGTACAGGCTAAACAACACGTTATAAGTCCTTCACAGCAGGACAGGTAGAGGTACAGGCTAAACAACACGTTATAAGTCCTTCACAGCAGGACAGGTAGAGGTACAGGCTAAACAACACGTTATAAGTCCTTCACAGCAGGACAGGTAGAGGTACAGGCTAAACAACACGTTATAAGTCATTCACAGCAGGACAGGTGGAGGTACAGGCTGAACAACACGTTATAAGTCCTTCACAGCAGGACAGGTAGAGGTACAGGCTAAACAACACGTTATAAGTCCTTCACAGCAGCACAGGTAGAGGTACAGGCTGAACAACATGTTATAAGTCTTTCACAGCAGGACAGGTACAGGCTAAACAACACGTTATAAGTCCTTCACAGCAGGACAGGTGGAGGTACAGGCTAAACAACACATTATAAGTCCATTACAGCAGGACAGGTAGAGGTACAGGCTAAACAGCACGTTATAAATTCTTCACAGCAGGACAGGTAGAGGTACAGGCTGAACAACACGTTATAAGTCCTTCACAACAGGACAGGTAGAGGTACAGGCTAAACAACACGTTATAAGTCCTTCACAGCAGTAGAGGTACAGGCTAAACAACACATAATAAGTCATTCACAGCAGGACAGGTACAGGCTAAACAACACGTTATAAGTACTTCACAGCAGGACAGGTAGAGGTACAGGCTGAACAACACGTTATAAGTCCTTCACAGCAGGACAGGTGGAGGTACAGGCTAAACAACACGTTATAAGTCCTTCACAGCAGGACAGGTAGAGGTACAGGCTAAACAACACGCTACAAGTCCTTCACAGCAGGACAGGTAGAGGTACAGTCTAAACTACACGTTATAAGTCATTCACAGCAGGACAGGTAGAGGTACAGGCTAAACAACACGTTATAAGTCCTTCACAGCAGGACAGGTAGAGGTACAGGCTAAACAACACGTTATAAGTCCTTCACAGCAGGACAGGTAGAGGTACAGTCTAAACAACACGTTATAAGTCCTTCACAGCAGGACAGGTAGAGGTACAGGCTAAACAACACGTTATAAGTCCTTCACAGCAGGACAGGTAGAGGTACAGGCTAAACAACACGTTATAAGTCCTTCACAGCAGGACAGGTAGAGGTACAGGCTAAACAATACGTTATAAGTCCTTCACAGCAGGACAGGTAGAGGTACAGGCTAAACAACACGTTATAAGTACTTCACAGCAGGACAGGTACAGGCTAAACAACACGTTATAAGTCCTTCACAGCAGGACAGGTGGAGGTACAGGCTAAACAACACGTTATAAGTCCTTCACAGCAGGACAGGTAGAGGTACAGGCTAAACAACACGTTATAAGTCCTTCACAGCAGGACAGGTACAGGCTAAACAACACGTTATAAGTCCTTCACAGCAGGACAGGTACAGGCTAAACAACACATTATAAGTCCTTCACAGCAGGACAGGTAGAGGTACAGGCTAAACAACACGTTATAAGTCCTTCACAGCAGGACAGGTAGAGGTACAGGCTAAACAACACGTTATAAGTCCTTCACAGAAGGACAGGTACAGGCTAAACAACACGTTATAAGTCCTTCACAGCAGGACAGGTAGAGGTACAGGTTAAACAACACGTTATAAGTCCTTCACAGCAGGACAGGTACAGGCTAAACAACACATTATAAGTCCTTCACAGCAGGACAGGTACAGGCTAAACAACACGTTATAAGTCCTTCACAGCAGGACAGGTGGAGGTACAGGCTAAACAACACGTTATAAGTCCTTCACAGCAGGACAGGTAGAGGTACAGGCTAAACAACACGTTATAAGTCCTTCACAGCAGGACAGGTACAGGCTAAACAACACGTTATAAGTCCTTCACAGCAGGACAGGTAGAGGTACAGGCTAAACAACACGTTATAAGTCCTTCACAGCAGGACAGGTAGAGGTACAGGCTAAACAACACGTTATAAGTCCTTCACAGCAGGACAGGTGGAGGTACAGGCTGAACAACACGTTATAAGTTCTTCACAGCAGGACAGGTAGAGGTACAGGCTGAACAACACGTTATAAGTCCTTCACAGCAGGACAGGTAGAGGTACAGGCTAAACAGCACGTTATAAGTCCTACACAGCAGGACAGGTGGAGGTACAGGCTAAACAACACGTTATAAGTCCATCACAGCAGGACAGGTACAGGCTAAACAACACATTATAAGTCCTTCACAGCAGGACAGGTACAGGCTAAACAACACGTTATAAGTCCTTCACAGCAGGACAGGTGGAGGTACAGGCTAAACAACACGTTATAAGTCCTTCACAGCAGGACAGGTAGAGGTACAGGCTAAACAACACGTTATAAGTCCTTCACAGCAGGACAGGTACAGGCTAAACAACACGTTATAAGTCCTTCACAGCAGGACAGGTAGAGGTACAGGCTAAACAACACGTTATAAGTCCTTCACAGCAGGACAGGTAGAGGTACAGGCTAAACAACACGTTATAAGTCCTTCACAGCAGGACAGGTGGAGGTACAGGCTGAACAACACGTTATAAGTTCTTCACAGCAGGACAGGTAGAGGTACAGGCTGAACAACACGTTATAAGTCCTTCACAGCAGGACAGGTAGAGGTACAGGCTAAACAGCACGTTATAAGTCCTACACAGCAGGACAGGTGGAGGTACAGGCTAAACAACACGTTATAAGTCCATCACAGCAGGACAGGTACAGGCTAAACAACACATTATAAGTCCTTCACAGCAGTAGAGGTACAGGATAAACAACACGTTATAAGTCCTTCACAGCAGGACAGGTACAGGCTAAACAACACATTATAAGTCCTTCACAGCAGGACAGGTAGAGGTACAGGCTAAACAACACGTTATAAGTCCTTCACAGCAGGACAGGTAGAGGTACAGGCTAAACAACACGTTATAAGTCCTTCACAGCAGGACAGGTAGAGGTACAGGCTAAACAACACGTTATAAGTCCTTCACAGCAGGACAGGTGGAGGTACAGGCTGAACAACACGTTATAAGTCCTTCACAGCAGGACAGGTAGAGGTACAGGCTAAACAACACGTTATAAGTCCTTCACAGCAGGACAGGTAGAGGTACAGGCTAAACAACACGTTATAAGTCCTTCACAGCAGGACAGGTGGAGGTACAGGCTGAACAACATGTTATAAGTCCTTCACAGCAGGACAAGTACAGGCTAAACAACACGTTATAAGTCCTTCACAGCAGGACAGGTGGAGGTACAGGCTAAACGACACGTTTAAAGTCCTTCACAGCAGGACAGGTGGAGGTACAGGCTAAACAACACGTTATAAGTCCTTCCCTTCACAGCAGGACAGGTAGAGGTACAGGCTAAACAACACATTATAAGTACTTCACAGCAGGACAGGTGGAGGTACAGGCTAAACAACACGTTATAAGTCCTTCACAGCAGGACAGGTAGAGGTACAGGCTAAACAGCACGTTATAAGTTCTTCACAGCAGGACAGGTAGAGGTACAGGCTGAACAACACGTTATAAGTCCTTCACAACAGGACAGGTAGAGGTACAGGCTAAACAACACGTTATAAGTCCTTCACAGCAGGACAGGTACAGGCTAAACAACAGGTTATAAGTCCTTCACAGCAGTACAGGTGGAGGTACAGGCTAAACAACACGTTATAAGTCCTTCACAGCAGGACAGGTGGAGGTACAGGCTAAACAACACGTTATAAGTCCTTCACAGCAGGACAGGTACAGGCTAAACAACAGGTTATAAGTCCTTCACAGCAGGACAGGTAGAGGTACAGGCTAAACAACACGTTATAAGTCCTTCACAACAGGACAGGTAGAGGTACAGGCTAAACAACACGTTATAAGTCCTTCACAGCAGGACAGGTAGAGGTACAGGCTAAACAACACGTTATAAGTTTCACAGCAGGACAGGTAGAGGTACAGGCTAAACAGCACGTTATAAGTCCTTCACAGCAGGACAGGTGGAGGTACAGGCTAAACAACACGTTATAAGTCCTTCACAGCAGGACAGGTAGAGGTACAGGCTAAACAGCACGTTATAAGTCCTACACAGCAAGACAGGTGGAGGTACAGGCTGAACAACACGTTATAAGTCCTTCACAGCAGGACAGGTAGAGGTACAGGCTAAACAACACGTTATAAGTTCTTCACAGCAGGACAGGTAGAGGTACAGGCTGAACAACACGTTATAAGTCCTTCACAGCAGGACAGGTGGAGGTACAGGCTAAACAAAACGTTATAAGTCCTTCACAGCAAGACAGGTAGAGGTACAGGCTAAACAACACGTTATAAGTGTTTCACAGCAGTAGAGGTACAGGCTAAACAACACGTTATAAGTCCTTCACAGCAGGACAGGTACAGGCTAAACAACACGTTATAAGTCCTTCACAGCAGGACAGGTAGAGGTACAGGCTAAACAACACGTTATAAGTCCTTCACAGCAGGACAGGTAGAGGTACAGTCTAAACTACACGTTATAAGTCCTTCACAGCAGGACAGGTAGAGGTACAGGCTAAACAACACGTTATAAGTCCTTCACAGCAGGACAGGTAGAGGTACAGGCTAAACAACACGTTATAAGTCCTTCACAGCAGGACAGGTAGAGGTACAGGCTAAACAACACGTTATAAGTCCTTCACAGCAGGACAGGTAGAGGTACAGGCTGAACAACATGTTATAAGTCTTTCACAGCAGGACAGGTACAGGCTAAACAACACGTTATAAGTCCTTCACAGCAGGACAGGTGGAGGTACAGGCTAAACAACACATTATAAGTCCATTACAGCAGGACAGGTAGAGGTACAGGCTAAACAGCACGTTATAAATTCTTCACAGCAGGACAGGTAGAGGTACAGGCTGAACAACACGTTATAAGTTCTTCACAACAGGACAGGTAGAGGTACAGGCTAAACAACACGTTATAAGTCCTTCACAGCAGGACAGGTAGAGGTACAGGCTGAACAACATGTTATAAGTCCTTCACAACAGGACAGGTAGAGGTACAGGCTAAACAACACGTTATAAGTCCTTCACAGCAGGACAGGTACAGGCTAAACAACAGGTTATAAGTCCTTCACAGCAGTACAGGTGGAGGTACAGGCTAAACAACACGTTATAAGTCCTTCACAGCAGGACAGGTGGAGGTACAGGCTAAACAACACGTTATAAGTCCTTCACAGCGGGACAGGTACAGGCTAAACAACAGGTTATAAGTCCTTCACAGCAGGACAGGTAGAGGTACAGGCTAAACAACACGTTATAAGTCCTTCACAACAGGACAGGTAGAGGTACAGGCTAAACAACACGTTATAAGTCCTTCACAGCAGGACAGGTAGAGGTACAGGCTAAACAACACGTTATAAGTTTCACAGCAGGACAGGTAGAGGTACAGGCTAAACATGTTATAAGTCATTCACAGCAGGACAGGTAGAGGTACAGGCTAAACAACACGTTATAAGTCCTTCACAGCAGGACAGGTAGAGGTACAGGCTAAACAACACGTTATAAGTCCTTCACAGCAGGACAGGTAGAGGTACAGACTAAACAGCACGTTATAAGTCCTTCACAGCAGGACAGGTGGAGGTACAGGCTAAACAACACGTTATAAGTCCTTCACAGCAGGACAGGTAGAGGTACAGGCTAAACAGCACGTTATAAGTCCTACACAGCAGGACAGGTGGAGGTACAGGCTGAACAACACGTTATAAGTCCTTCACAGCAGGACAGGTAGAGGTACAGGCTGAACAACACGTTATAAGTCCTTCACAGCAGGACAGGTGGAGGTACAGGCTGAACAACACGTTATAAGTCCTTCACAGCAGGACAGGTAGAGGTACAGGCTAAACAACACGTTATAAGTCCTTCACAGCAGGACAGGTACAGGCTAAACAACACGTTATAAGTCCTTCACAGCAGGACAGGTGGAGGTACAGGCTAAACAACACATTATAAGTCCATTACAGCAGGACAGGTAGAGGTACAGGCTAAACAGCACGTTATAAATTCTTCACAGCAGGACAGGTAGAGGTACAGGCTGAACAACACGTTATAAGTTCTTCACAACAGGACAGGTAGAGGTACAGGCTAAACAACACGTTATAAGTCCTTCACAGCAGGACAGGTAGAGGTACAGGCTGAACAACATGTTATAAGTCCTTCACAACAGGACAGGTAGAGGTACAGGCTAAACAACACGTTATAAGTCCTTCACAGCAGGACAGGTACAGGCTAAACAACAGGTTATAAGTCCTTCACAGCAGTACAGGTGGAGGTACAGGCTAAACAACACGTTATAAGTCCTTCACAGCAGGACAGGTGGAGGTACAGGCTAAACAACACGTTATAAGTCCTTCACAGCGGGACAGGTACAGGCTAAACAACAGGTTATAAGTCCTTCACAGCAGGACAGGTAGAGGTACAGGCTAAACAACACGTTATAAGTCCTTCACAACAGGACAGGTAGAGGTACAGGCTAAACAACACGTTATAAGTCCTTCACAGCAGGACAGGTAGAGGTACAGGCTAAACAACACGTTATAAGTTTCACAGCAGGACAGGTAGAGGTACAGGCTAAACATGTTATAAGTCATTCACAGCAGGACAGGTAGAGGTACAGGCTAAACAACACGTTATAAGTCCTTCACAGCAGGACAGGTAGAGGTACAGGCTAAACAACACGTTATAAGTCCTTCACAGCAGGACAGGTAGAGGTACAGACTAAACAGCACGTTATAAGTCCTTCACAGCAGGACAGGTGGAGGTACAGGCTAAACAACACGTTATAAGTCCTTCACAGCAGGACAGGTAGAGGTACAGGCTAAACAGCACGTTATAAGTCCTACACAGCAGGACAGGTGGAGGTACAGGCTGAACAACACGTTATAAGTCCTTCACAGCAGGACAGGTAGAGGTACAGGCTGAACAACACGTTATAAGTCCTTCACAGCAGGACAGGTGGAGGTACAGGCTGAACAACACGTTATAAGTCCTTCACAGCAGGACAGGTAGAGGTACAGGCTAAACAACACGTTATAAGTCCTTCACAGCAGGACAGGTAGAGGTACAGGCTGAAAAACACGTTATAAGTCCTACACAGCAGGACAGGTGGAGGTACAGGCTAAACAACACGTTATAAGTCCTTCACAGCAGGACAGGTAGAGGTACAGGCTAAACAACACGTTATAAGTTCTTCACAGCAGGACAGGTAGAGGTACAGGCTGAACAACACGTTATAAGTCCTTCACAGCAGGACAGGTGGAGGTACAGGCTAAACAAAACGTTATAAGTCCTTCACAGCAAGACAGGTAGAGGTACAGGCTAAACAACACGTTATAAGTCCTTCACAGCAGTAGAGGTACAGGCTAAACAACACGTTATAAGTCCTTCACAGCAGGACAGGTAGAGGTACAGGCTGAACAACACGTTATAAGTCCTTCACAGCAGGACAGGTGGAGGTACAGGCTAAACAACACGTTATAAGTCCTTCACAGCAGGACAGGTAGAGGTACAGGCTAAACAACACGTTATAAGTCCTTCATAGCAGGACAGGTAGAGGTACAGGCTAAACAACACGTTATAAGTCCTTCACAGCAGGACAGGTAGAGGTACAGGCTAAACAACACGTTATAAGTCCTTCACAGCAGGACAGGTAGAGGTACAGGCTAAACAACACGTTATAAGTCCTTCACAGCAGGACAGGTAGAGGTACAGGCTAAACAACACGTTATAAGTCATTCACAGCAGGACAGGTGGAGGTACAGGCTGAACAACACGTTATAAGTCTTTCACAGCAGGACAGGTACAGGCTAAACAACACGTTATAAGTCCTTCACAGCAGGACAGGTGGAGGTACAGGCTAAACAACACATTATAAGTCCATTACAGCAGGACAGGTAGAGGTACAGGCTAAACAGCACGTTATAAGTTCTTCACAGCAGGACAGGTAGAGGTACAGGCTGAACAACACGTTACAAGTCCTTCACAACAGGACAGGTAGAGGTACAGGCTAAACAACACGTTATAAGTCCTTCACAGCAGGACAGGTACAGGCTAAACAATAGGTTATAAGTCCTTCACAGCAGGACAGGTGGAGGTACAGGCTAAACAACACGTTATAAGTCCTTCACAGCAGGACAGGTGGAGGTACAGGCTGAACAACACGTTATAAGTCCTTCACAGCAGGACAGGTGGAGGTACAGGCTAAACAACACGTTATAAGTCCTTCACAGCAGGACAGGTAGAGGTACAGGCTGAACAACACGTTATAAGTCCTTCACAGCAGGACAGGTAGAGGTACAGGCTAAACAACACGTTATAAGTCCTTCACAGCAGGACAGGTACAGGCTAAACAACAGGTTATAAGTCCTTCACAGCAGGACAGGTAGAGGTACAGGCTAAACAACACATTATAAGTCCTTCACAACAGGACAGGTAGAGGTACAGGCTGAACAACACGTTATAAGTCCTTCACAGCAGGACAGGTAGAGGTACAGGCTAAACAACACGTTATAAGTCCTTCACAGCAGGACAGGTAGAGGTACAGGCTGAACAACACGTTATAAGTCCTTCACAGCAGGACAGGTAGAGGTACAGGCTGAACAACACGTTATAAGTCCTTCACAGCAGGACAGGTGGAGGTACAGGCTGAACAACACGTTATAAGTCCTTCACAGCAGGACAGGTAGAGGTACAGGCTAAACAACACGTTATAAGTCCTTCACAGCAGGACAGGTAGAGGTACAGGCTGAAAAACACGTTATAAGTCCTTCACAGCAGGACAGGTAGAGGTACAGGCTAAACAGCACGTTATAAGTCCTACACAGCAGGACAGGTGGAGGTACAGGCTGAACAACACGTTATAAGTCCTTCACAGCAAGACAGGTAGAGGTACAGGCTAAACAACACGTTATAAGTCCTTCACAGCAGTAGAGGTACAGGCTAAACAACACGTTATAAGTCCTTCACAGCAGGACAGGTAGAGGTACAGGCTGAACAACACGTTATAAGTCCTTCACAGCAGGACAGGTGGAGGTACAGGCTAAACAACACGTTATAAGTCCTTCACAGCAGGACAGGTAGAGGTACAGGCTAAACAACACATTATAAGTCCTTCATAGCAGGACAGGTAGAGGTACAGGCTAAACAACACGTTATAAGTCCTTCACAGCAGGACAGGTAGAGGTACAGGCTAAACAACACGTTATAAGTCCTTCACAGCAGGACAGGTAGAGGTACAGGCTAAACAACACGTTATAAGTCCTTCACAGCAGGACAGGTGGAGGTACAGGCTAAACAAAACGTTATAAGTCCTTCACAGCAAGACAGGTAGAGGTACAGGCTAAACAACACGTTATAAGTCCTTCACAGCAGTAGAGGTACAGGCTGAACAACACGTTATAAGTCCTTCACAGCAGGACAGGTAGAGGTACAGGCTGAACAACACGTTATAAGTCCTTCACAGCAGGACAGGTAGAGGTACAGGCTGAACAACACGTTATAAGTCCTTCACAGCAGGACAGGTGGAGGTACAGGCTAAACAACACATTATAAGTCCATTACAGCAGGACAGGTAGAGGTACAGGCTAAACAGCACGTTATAAGTTCTTCACAGCAGGACAGGTACAGGCTAAACAATAGGTTAATAGTCCTTCACAGCAGGACAGGTGGAGGTACAGGCTAAACAACACGTTATAAGTCCTTCACAGCAGGACAGGTGGAGGTACAGGCTGAACAACACGTTATAAGTCCTTCACAGCAGGACAGGTGGAGGTACAGGCTAAACAACACGTTATAAGTCCTTCACAGCAGGACAGGTAGAGGTACAGGCTGAACAACACGTTATAAGTCCTTCACAGCAGGACAGGTAGAGGTACAGGCTAAACAACACGTTATAAGTCCTTCACAGCAGGACAGGTACAGGCTAAACAACAGGTTATAAGTCCTTCACAGCAGGACAGGTAGAGGTACAGGCTAAACAACACATTATAAGTCCTTCACAACAGGACAGGTACAGGCTAAACAACACGTTATAAGTTCTTCACAGCAGGACAGGTAGAGGTACAGGCTGAACAACACGTTATAAGTCCTTCACAGCAGGACAGGTAGAGGTACAGGCTAAACAACACGTTATAAGTTCTTCACAGCAGGACAGGTAGAGGTACAGGCTGAACAACACGTTATAAGTCCTTCACAGCAGGACAGGTAGAGGTACAGGCTAAACAACACGTTATAAGTTTCACAGCAGGACAGGTAGAGGTACAGTCTAAACAACACGTTATAAGTCATTCACAGCAGGACAGGTAGAGGTACAGGCTAAACAACACGTTATAAGTCCTTCACAGCAGGACAGGTAGAGGTACAGGCTAAACAACACGTTATAAGTCCTTCACAGCAGGACAGGTAGAGGTACAGTCTAAACAACACGTTATAAGTCCTTCACAGCAGGAGAGGTAGAGGTACAGGCTAAACAACACGTTATAAATCATTCACAGCAGGACAGGTAGAGGTACAGGCTAAACAACACGTTATAAGTCCTTCACAGCAGGACAGGTAGAGGTACAGGCTAAACAATACGTTATAAGTCCTTCACAGCAGGACATGTAGAGGTACAGGCTAAACAACACGTTATAAGTCCTTCACAGCAGGACAGGTACAGGCTAAACAACACGTTATAAGTCCTTCACAGCAGGACAGGTGGAGGTACAGGCTGAACAACACGTTATAAGTCCTTCACAGCAGGACAGGTAGAGGTACAGGCTAAACAACACGTTATAAGTCCTTCACAGCAGGACAGGTACAGGCTAAACAACACGTTATAAGTCCTTCACAGCAGGACAGGTACAGGCTAAACAACACATTATAAGTCCTTCACAGCAGGACAGGTAGAGGTACAGGCTAAACAACACGTTATAAGTCCTTCACAGCAGGACAGGTAGAGGTACAGGCTAAACAACACGTTATAAGTCCTTCACAGAAGGACAGGTACAGGCTAAACAACACGTTATAAGTCCTTCACAGCAGGACAGGTAGAGGTACAGGTTAAACAACACGTTATAAGTCCTTCACAGCAGGACAGGTACAGGCTAAACAACACGTTATAAGTCCTTCACAGCAGGACAGGTACAGGCTAAACAACACGTTATAAGTCCTTCACAGCAGGACAGGTGGAGGTACAGGCTAAACAACACGTTATAAGTCCTTCACAGCAGGACAGGTAGAGGTACAGGCTAAACAACACGTTATAAGTCCTTCACAGCAGGACAGGTGGAGGTACAGGATAAACAACACGTTATAAGTCCTTCACAGCAGGACAGGTACAGGCTAACCAACACGTTATAAGTCCTTCACAGCAGGACAGGTACAGGCTAAACAACACGTTATAAGTCCTTCACAGCAGGACAGGTAGAGGTACAGGCTAAACAACACGTTATAAGTCCTTCACAGCAGGACAGGTAGAGGTACAGGCTAAACAACACGTTATAAGTCCTTCACAGCAGGACAGGTACAGGCTGAACAACACGTTATAAGTCCTTCACAGCAGGACAGGTAGAGGTACAGGCTGAACAACACGTTATAAGTCCTTCACAGCAGGACAGGTAGAGGTACAGGCTGAACAACACGTTATAAGTCCTTCACAGCAGGACAGGTACAGGCTAAACAACACGTTATAAGTCCTTCACAGCAGGTGGAGGTACAGGCTAAACAACACATTATAAGTCCTTCACAGCAGGACAGGTAGAGGTACAGGCTAAACAACACGTTATAAGTCCTTCACAGCAGGACAGGTAGAGGTACAGGCTAAACAACACGTTATAAGTCCTTCACAGCAGGACAGGTACAGGCTAAACAACACGTTATAAGTCCTTCACAGCAGGACAGGTACAGGCTAAACAACACGTTATAAGTCTTTCACAGCAGGACAGGTAGAGGTACAGGCTGAACAACACGTTATAAGTCTTTCACAGCAGGACAGGTACAGGCTAAAAAACACGTTATAAGTCCTTCACAGCAGGACAGGTAGAGGTACAGGCTGAACAACACGTTATAAGTCTTTCACAGCAGGACAGGTACAGGCTAAACAACACGTTATAAGTCTTTCACAGCAGGACAGGTAGAGGTACAGGCTAAACAACACGTTATAAGTCCTTCACAGCAGGACAGGTACAGGCTAAACAACACGTTATAAGTCCTTCACAGCAGGACAGGTAGAGGTACAGGCTAAACAACACGTTATAAGTCCTTCACAGCAGGACAGGTAGAGGTACAGGCTAAACAACACGTTATAAGTCCTTCACAGCAGGACAGGTGGAGGTACAGGCTGAACAACACGTTATAAGTCCTTCACAGCAGGACAGGTGGAGGTACAGGCTAAACAACACGTTATAAGTCCTTCACAGCAGGACAGGTAGAGGTACAGGCTAAACAACACGTTATAAGTCCTTCACAGCAGGACAGGTACAGGCTAAACAACACGTTATAAGTCCTTCACAGCAGGACAGGTGGAGGTACAGGCTGAACAACACGTTATAAGTCCTTCACAGCAGGACAGGTACAGGCTAAACAACACGTTATAAGTCCTTCACAGCAGGACAGGTAGAGGTACAGGCTAAACAACACGTTATAAGTCCTTCACAGCAGGACAGGTACAGGCTAAACACGTTATAAGTCCTTCACAGCAGGACAGGTGGAGGTACAGGCTAAACAACAGGTTATAAGTTCTTCACAGCAGGACAGGTAGAGGTACAGGCTAAACAACACGTTATAAGTCCTTCACAGCAGGACAGGTGGAGGTACAGGCTGAACAACACGTTATAAGTCCTTCACAGCAGGACAGGTACAGGCTAAACAACACGTTATAAGTCCTTCACAGCAGGACAGGTAGAGGTACAGGCTAAACAACACGTTATAAGTCCTTCACAGCAGGACAGGTACAGGCTAAACACGTTATAAGTCCTTCACAGCAGGACAGGTGGAGGTACAGGCTAAACAACACGTTATAAGTTCTTCACAGCAGGACAGGTAGAGGTACAGGCTAAACAACACGTTATAAGTCTTTCACAGCAGGACAGGTAGAGGTACAGGCTGAACAACACGTTATAAGTCCTTCACAGCAGGACAGGTACAGGCTGAACAACACGTTATAAGTCCTTCACAGCAGGACAGGTGGAGGTACAGGCTGAACAACACGTTATAAGTCCTTCACAGCAGGACAGGT
Organism: Coregonus lavaretus; assembly: GCF_964263955.1. Taxonomy (NCBI): domain Eukaryota; kingdom Metazoa; phylum Chordata; class Actinopteri; order Salmoniformes; family Salmonidae; genus Coregonus; species Coregonus lavaretus. Next base: position 25,849 of record NW_028163981.1, on the reverse strand, counting down.
GGAGGTACAGGCTAAACAACACGTTATAAGTCCTTCACAGCAGGACAGGTACAGGCTGAACAGCACGTTATAAGTCCTTCACAGCAGGACAGGTGGAGGTACAGGCTAAACAACACGTTATAAGTCTTTCACAGCAGGACAGGTACAGGCAAAACAACACGTTATAAGTCCTTCACAGCAGGACAGGTACAGGCTAAACAACACGTTATAAGTCCTTCACAGCAGGACAGGTAGAGGTACAGGCTAAACAACACGTTATAAGTCCTTCACAGCAGGACAGGTAGAGGTACAGGCTGAACAACACGTTATAAGTCCTTCACAGCAGGACAGGTGGAGGTACAGGCTAAACAACACGTTATAAGTCCTTCACAGCAGGACAGGTGGAGGTACAGGCTGAACAACACGTTATAAGTCCTTCACAGCAGGACAGGTGGAGGTACAGGCTGAACAACACGTTATAAGTCCTTCACAGCAGGACAGGTAGAGGTACAGGCTAAACAACACGTTATAAGTCCTTCACAGCAGGACAGGTAGAGGTACAGGCTAAACAACACGTTATAGACACATTATAACTGCCACAGGACCTCCAATACAGACATCCACTGAAATGTTATCATTACTCAGATTACTCAGAGAAGAGACCAAGACATAGGAAACATGTATTATATACACACACATAATTTATTACAAATGATCACCATTATTACAAATCATGGCATGAACATTTCAAAAGTAAAATCCAAAATGTATCGTTGATCAGAAGAGGAAGTGTCTATCAGGTCCTGTTGTCCTCTGGTCCCAGGTCTAAGAGACATTATGTCCTGTTGTCCTCTGGTCCCAGATCTAAGAGACATTATGTCCTGTTGTCCTCTGGTCCCAGATCTAAGATACATTATGTCCTGTTGTCCTCTGGTCCCAGGTCTAAGAGACAATATGTCCTGTTGTCCTCTGGTCCCAGGTCTAAGAGACAATATGTCCTGTTGTCCTCTGGTCCCAGGTCTAAGAGACAATATGTCCTGTTGTCCTCTGGTCCCAGATCTAAGAGACATTATGTCCTGTTGTCCTCTGGTCCCAGATCTAAGAGACAATATGTCCTGTTGTCCTCTGGTCCCAGGTCTTAGAGACATTATGTCCTGTTGTCCTCTGGTCCCAGATCTAAGAGACATTATGTCCTGTTGTCCTCTGGTCCCAGGTCTAAGAGACAATATGTCCTGTTGTCCTCTGGTCACAGATCTAAGAGACATTATGTCCTGTTGTCCTCTGGTCCCAGATCTAGAGACAATATGTCCTGTTGATAAACAGAACTTACCGTTACCGAGATACCATACCAAGAGATAAACAGAACTTACCGTTACCGAGATACCATACCAAGAGATAAACAGAACTTACCGTTACCGAGATACCATACCAAGAGATAAACAGAACTTACCGTTACCGAGATACCATACCAAGAGATACCATCTTACTGACACCGAGCCTCACCAAGTGTGGACATGGAAAATTGTTTTCTTCTCTTTACCATTTTTTATGGAAAATGGAAAACCATATGGAAATTTGCTCTTTTTGTGAAAACGTTTATTTTTTATTTTTTTATGGTCTTTATTTTGTCAGCTTTTTTGTGGGGATGTTTTTTTCCAGCTGGTTTTGTTTATTTCATTAATGGCATCACAGCTGCAGGATTCTCCAATGTTTTTTTTCTGTTGTTTTTTTGCAGCTGATTGTTTTTGGTGGGGGACCATTTCTAGTCTTAATTTTTTTTTGACATTTCAAAAATAAATCCAAGGAAGAATCGAGAAGCAAAGCTGTCATACAAATCATTAAAATCCAGACATAAAATATTTACACAAGAAGCAACCTTAATATCACACAGTCAACACGTCATTTAGTAACTTCCCCCTTCTGCGGTTCTCACTTTTAAACATTGCACAGCGTTCAACACAATGCTCTTATGGCATCATTTGATCTGTTCGGTCAATGCCATTTTTCTAAAGTCATCTGGTATCAGATCATTTCTACCCAATAAGCAAAAATAAACTGTACCATCTTAATGTTATCAAACTATTTGTACAAATGAAAAGCAGGAAGAGAAAAAAAAAAACAGTATTTCCATGAACCTCCAACAGTACTTTGTCTAGTGATCTATTGAATCAGTACAACAGAATGAATTAGCTGTTTAGGTTCTAAACATAGTGAAATGCACCTAGAAGTTTCAAAAACAGACAGCCAATCAGAAACTGCAAAGCAATAAAAAGTTGCGTTAGCGTTTCGTCCAATCAGGGCCGTCTTCATCTGCGCCAGGGGCGGGGCTCGTTGTCATCATCCTCCTCATCGTCGTCCTGTAGCAACGCATCATCAATCAGCGACTCTTCCTGGAACTACAAAGGGACAAGACAGGGTGAGACAAACACTTTTATAATGAATGAAAAAGGTAGAAAGATATTCCCTGGCTATCCAAACTCATTGATCTGGCAAAACGCTACGCCCAAGGATGTTAGTTTCATTACATTTTAGTCATTTGGCAGATGCTCTTATCCAGAGCGACTTACAGGAACAATTAGGGTTAAGTGCCTTGCTCAAGGGCACACCGGCAGATTTTTCACCTAGTCGGCTCAGGGATTTGAACCAGCAAACGCTCTTAACCTCTACGCTACCTGCCGCCCTCTTCTCCTCAATGAGTCTGGATCTGAGTACCTTTCACCGAATGCCAACACATTCGGGGACCGTCTGACCCTGTCCAGAAACCGATGGGTTGGACCAGAGCCAGAACACACACGTTGGTAAAGTGATTTGACATGTTTTTATTGGCTTTGATACTCTGATCGGTTAGAGATGATCCAAATCGCTGATGACTTAGGTCTTGAACAACTTCTCCTGCGCGCCTCGTCACCACAAAAAGGACTTGGACGACGGCAGTCTCAGACTAAAGTACGTAGTGAACGACAGAGCAGCAGAATCATTTAGTGAGGCATCAAGCTAATAGAGAAACAAACCACCTTACATTTCTGCCTCCCATTGTCTCATTTTTCATCGGATGAGTGTGGCCTTTGAGAAAGCCTTACCTGTGAATCGCTGTGCCCAACACACTCATTCTCCAAACACTTCTACAACCATTAGCATTAACATCCATTACTCCGTAACTGTCAAAACACACTCATTCTCCAAACACTTCTACAACCATTAGCATTAACATCCATTACTCCGTAACTGTCAAAACACACTCATTCTCCAAACACTTCTACAACCATTAGCATTAACATCCATTACTCCGTAACTGTCAAAACACACTCATTCTCCAAACACTTCTACAACCATTAGCATTAACATCCATTACTCCGTAACTGTCAAAACACACTCATTCTCCAAACACTTCTACAACCATTAGCATTAACATCCATTACTCCGTAACTGTCAAAACACACTCATTCTCCAAACACTTCTACAACCATTAGCATTAACATCCATTACTCCGTAACTGTCAAAACACACTCATTCTCCAAACACTTCTACAACCATTAGCATTAACATCCATTACTCCGTAACTGTCAAAACACACTCATTCTCCAAACACTTCTACAACCATTAGCATTAACATCCATTACTCCGTAACTGTCAAAACACACTCATTCTCCAAACACTTCTACAACCATTAGCATTAACATCCATTACTCCGTAACTGTCAAAACACACTCATTCTCCAAACACTTCTACAACCATTAGCATTAACATCCATTACTCCCTAACTGTCAAAACACACTCATTCTCCAAACACTTCTACAACCATTAGCATTAACATCCATTACTCCGTAACTGTCAAAACACACTCATTCTCCAAACACTTCTACAACCATCAGCATTAACATCCATTACTCCGTAACTGTCAAAACACACTCATTCTCCAAACACTTCTACAACCATCAGCATTAACATCCATTACTCCGTAACTGTCAAAACACACTCATTCTCCAAACACTTCTACAACCATCAGCATTAACATCCATTACTCCGTAACTGTCAAAACAACACCCCCTTCACCTCGTCATGATCTGGCTCCTGCTCGTCAGGCTCCTGGGAGGTCAGGGAGACGGCAGGCTTGTGCCAGGACAGACGCAACTCGCTGCTGTTCAGACGAACACCGTGCACCGCCGCCTACGGGAGGGAGGGAAAGGAAGGAAGGATGGAGAGAGAGAGGGAACACAGAGGACAAGTAGGAGAGGAGAGGAAGGGAGAGAAAGAGTGAGGAAGACGTGAGGACAAGGTAAAGGATGACTGGGTTCAATGGTGTATCACTGGGTTCAATGTCCAGTGGTGTATCACTGGGTTCAATGTCCAGCGGGGTATCACTGGGTTCAATGGTGTATCACTGGGTTCAATGGTGTATCACTGGGTTCAATGTCCAGTGGTGTATCACTGGGTTCAATGGTGTATCACTGGGTTCAATGGTGTATCACTGGGTTCAATGTCCAGTGGTGTATCACTGGGTTCAATGGTGTATCACTGGGTTCAATGTCCAGTGGTGTATCACTGGGTTCAATGTCCAGCAGGGTATCACTGGGTTCAATGTCCAGTGGTGTATCACTGGGTTCAATGTCCAGTGGTGTATCACTGGGTTCAATGTCCAGCGGTGTATCACTGGGTTCAATGTCCAGCGGTGTATCACTGGGTTCAATGTCCAGCGGTGTATCACTGGGTTCAATGTCCAGCGGTGTATCACTGGGTTCAATGTCCAGCGGTGTATCACTGGGTTCAATGTCCAGCGGTGTATCACTGGGTTCAATGGTGTATCACTGGGTTCAATTGTGTATCACTGGGTTCAATGTACAGTGGTGTATCACTGGGTTCAATGTCCAGTGGTGTATCACTGGGTTCAATGGTGTATCACTGGGTTCAAGTTCCAGTGGTGTATCACTGGGTTCAATGTCCAGTGGTGTATCACTGGGTTCAATGGTGTATCACTGGGTTCAATGTCCAGTGGTGTATCACTGGGTTCAATGTCCAGTGGTGTATCACTGGGTTCAATGTCCAGTGGTGTATCACTGGGTTCAATGTCCAGTGGTGTATCACTGGGTTCAATGTCCAGCGGTGTATCATTAGGTTGAAAGACGGTGTTTAACCCTTTACCTGTTCAGCCTCTGGTCTGCTCCTGTAGGTGATAACAGCCAGAAAGGAAGTATCGTCTATCTGACAGTCCTCCAACTCTCCAAATTGCTGCAGAAAGGAGAACAACAAGATGAAAGATGGAATAAAAGATGAACTCGCCGGTCTCTTAGTCCAGGAGTCTGAACTCATTCATTCACCCAAGCAAACCGATATCAGGGCACTACTGACAACCATTTGGTTTTCAACAATTTCAAGAAATGGAACAGCTATTTTCTCCAACAAACATTCCAAATGAAATTCATATAAACCAGGCAGGGCTCATTAAAACTAGTTTAAACCAGACAGGGGTTCATTAAAACTAGTTTAAACCAGACAGGGGTTCATTAAAACTAGTTTAAACCAGACAGGGGTTCATTAAAACTAGTTTAAACCAGACAGGGGTTCATTAAAACTAGTTTAAACCAGAAAGGGGTTCATTAAAACTAGTTTAAACCAGACAGGGGTTCATTAAAACTAGTTTAAACCAGACAGGGGTTCATTAAAACTAGTTTAAACCAGACAGGGGCTCATTAAAACTAGTTTAAACCAGACAGGGGTTCATTAAAACTAGTTTAAACCAGACAGGGGCTCATTAAAACTAGTTTAAACCAGACAGGGGTTCATTAAAACTAGTTTAAACCAGACAGGGGTTCATTAAAACTAGTTTAAACCAGACAGGGGTTCATTAAAACTAGTTTAAACCAGACAGGGGTTCATTAAAACTAGTTTAAACCAGACAGGGGTTCATTAAAACTAGTTTAAACCAGACAGGGGTTCATTAAAACTAGTTTAAACCAGACAGGGGTTCATTAAAACTAGTTTAAACCAGACAGGGGTTCATTAAAACTAGTTTAAACCAGACAGGGGTTCATTAAAACTAGTTTACACCAGACAGGGGTTCATTAAAACTAGTTTAAACCAGACAGGGGTTCATTAAAACTAGTTTAAACCAGACAGGGGTTCATTAAAACTAGTTTAAACCAGACAGGGGTTCATTAAAACTAGTTTAAACCAGACCGGGGTTCATTAAAACTAGTTTAAACCAGACAGGGGTTCATTAAAACTAGTTTAAACCAGACAGGGGTTCATTAAAACTAGTTTAAACCAGACAGGGGTTCATTAAAACTAGTTTAAACCAGACAGGGGTTCATTAAAACTAGTTTAAACCAGACAGGGTTCATTAAAACTAGTTTAAACCAGACAGGGGTTCATGAAGTCCAACTTACAGCGAAGTGCGGCAGCAGGTCCTGGAGGTCAGCGTCTGTAAAGCCAGAGATCTCCAGGGCTCTGGGTCTGTGGTCTACTGTGGAGTGGGCAGGGAGACCCCTACCCCGGCACCCCCTACCCCTACCCCTGCTCCTCAGGGACCCACGGCCTCTAGCATGGGCCCCTCTGCCCCGCCCTGGAGCCAGGATCCCCCTCTTAGCTGCCTGGAGAGGAGAGGGGGGGGGACAGCCACAGGATGCTCAAATGTTACCTCAACACACACACACAATGCAAGCTATAAGATGCAACAGAGCCATGAAGAAGAAAACGCAGTGTGTGAGCACCCCCAAGTGGCTGAACAGAGACAGTACATTTAACATGTAAGTGATTGAAGGTGAATGCTAGTTCATCAGATAGATGTAACTGTCCATCTGACCTTCAGTTGAACCTTACCTCTAACTGTAGTTGTGTGTATCTGATCTTCAGTTGAACAGCGTCTTCTCCTGACTGGATCTTCTTATAAAGGTCCAGTTCTGTGTCCAGCAACTCCTTCTGAGCCTACAGACAGACAGACAGACAGACAGACAGAGAGACAGACAGACAGACAGAGAGACAGAGAGAGAGACAGGCAGACAGACAGACAGAGAGACAGAGAGACAGACAGACAGACAGAGAGAGAGAGAGAGAGACAGAGAGAGAGAGAGAGAGAGACAGAGAGAGAGACAGACAGACAGACAGGGAGACAGAGAGACAGAGAGACAGAGAGAGAGACAGACAGACAGACAGACAGACAGACAGACAGGGAGACAGACAGACAGACAGACAGACAGACAGGAGAAAACATTTCACACTCCTCTTTCTTCAAAACTGCTTGGCATATTTTCTGTTAGCTTGTTACGTTTCCGTCATTTAGCAGGACGCTCTTATCCAGAGACTTACAGAAGTGAGCGCATACATTTTTGTACTGGTTCCCCCGTGGGAATCGAACCCACAACCCTGGCGTTGCAACCGCCATGCTCTACCAACTGAGCCACACACGTGGTGTGTGTGTGTGCAGGGTTCAGTCTCCCGAGTGGCGCAGTGGTCTAAGGCACTAGCTGTGCCACTAGAGATCCTGGTTCGAATCCAGGCTCTGTCGTAGCCGGCCGCGACCGGGAGACTCATGGGGGCGGCACACAATTGGCCCAGCGTCGTCCAGGGTAGGGGAGGGAATGGCCGGCAGGGATGTAGCTCAGTTGGTAGAGCATGGCGTTTGCAACGCCAGGGTTGTGGGTTCGATTCCCACGGGGGGCCAGTATGAAAAATATAAAACAAAAATAAAAAATAAAACAAATTCAAAAAGATAAAATAAAAAAATAATGTATGCACTCACTAACTAAGTCGCTCTGGATAAGAGCGTCTGCTAAATGACTAAAATGTAAAATGTTCATACAGAACCAGGCTAATAATGACTAGCCATCTTTTAAATGAACATGCCCTTTGTGTTCTTACATTTATTTGAATAGATTTACTGCAACAGCAAAGAAAAAGAGACCAAATGGATTCACTGCAGATTTCAAACTGTCATGTGTTGTTCTCTGCTAAAAGGCAGAACTAAATGAACCAATACTTGATACCAAAAGCCAAGCCACGTTAAACAAACGACTAAACAAAAGGGGAGAACTGATTTTTTTTTCGCTCTCAAAAATCACTTAACAAAAAAACTACAACATTGGATGTTCTACGTCCACAACAACGCTTAAACCCCATCAGGACACCATTTTTTAGGGCTGGGAAAAATCTGAGAAATGTAGATTATTTAGAAGAAAAACATTTTTTAAAATTAAAATTATAAATGATTTAGAATCATGATCCAGAGTAGCCTACCCTGATGCAGTCTGTCTGTGTGGTAGATAGTCAGTCTGATAAACACCCTGATGCAGTCTGTCTGTGTGGTAGATAGTCAGTCTGATAAACACCCTGATGCAGTCTGTCTGTGTGGTAGATAGTCAGTCTCGCCATTTGTGATGTTGAAGAGTTATTGGAGGGGGGGGTCATGTTTTAAAAACGAGAAAGCCACCCAAAAAAACGACGTTCCCTTCGTAACGGAAGGCTTTGTATGGAAAACCAAGTTGAAGCAAAAAGATTGGACGTTGTCTTGCTCATAAGAACAGCACATGGTTTAACTGCAACAAGCGCAACGGACTGGAGCAACACCCTTCAATTTAAACGGCGGGAAACAAATCACTCATTAAAAACTGTTCAGATAAGAAAATGACGGAATAATTATATTGGAACTTCTAAAATGTGCTACCATAACTTCTAATGACTTTTAAAAGGACCAAAGAGTCAAGAGGAAATGTCAAGATTTTCAAGCTAGGTTATTCCATGATGACCGAATTGCGCATCGGAAATATTCAACCAAGACTTTGAACTTTTTAAATAGCTGGTTTGCCCTTCCCATTCTCGCCTTGGCATTTACTGGTAGAAACCAGACCTTGGAACATCTTCCCCTGCCACCACGTCGCTCCACGTACCAAGCAGCTGTTTGAGAGCTGCACCCTCTCTCTCTCTCTCTGCCTGACAGGTTATCTATAGGATGTGTGTGCAGCACCGTAAACAGCTGCACCCTCTCTCTCTCTGCCTGACAGGTTCTCTATAGGATGTGTGTACAGCACCGTAAACAGCTGCACCCTCTCTCTGCCTGACAGGTTATCTATAGGATATGTGTACAGCACCGTAAAACAGCTGCACCCTCTCTCTGCCTGACAGGTTATCTATAGGATATGTGTACAGCACCGTAAACAGCTGCACCCTCTCTCTGCCTGACAGGTTATCTATAGGATATGCGTGTACAGCACCAGTAAACAGCTGCACCCTCTCTCTGCCTGACAGGTTATCTATAGGATGTGTACAGCACCGTAAACAGCTGCACCCTCTCTCTGCCTGACAGGTTATCTATAGGATATGTGTACAGCACCGTAAACAGCTGCACCCTCTCTCTGCCTGACAGGTTATCTATAGGATATGTGTACAGCACCGTAAAACAGCTGCACCCTCTCTCTGCCTGACAGGTTATCTATAGGATATGTGTACAGCACCGTAAAACAGCTGCACCCTCTCTCTGCCTGACAGGTTATCTATAGGATGTGTGTACAGCACCGTAAACAGCTGCACCCTCTCTCTGCCTGACAGGTTATCTATAGGATATGTGTACAGCACCGTAAACAGCTGCACCCTCTCTCTGCCTGACAGGTTATCTATAGGATATGTGTACAGCACCGTAAACAGCTGCACCCTCTCTCTGCCTGACAGGTTATCTATAGGATATGTGTACAGCACCGTAAACAGCTGCACCCTCTCTCTGCCTGACAGGTTATCTATAGGATATGTGTACAGCACCGTAAAACAGCTGCACCCTCTCTCTGCCTGACAGGTTATCTATAGGATATGTGTACAGCACCGTAAACAGCTGCACCCTCTCTCTGCCTGACAGGTTATCTATAGGATGTGTGTGTACAGCACCGTAAACAGCTGCACCCTCTCTCTGCCTGACAGGTTATCTATAGGATATGTGTACAGCACCGTAAACAGCTGCACCCTCTCTCTGCCTGACAGGTTATCTATAGGATATGTGTGTACAGCACCGTAAAACAGCTGCACCCTCTCTCTGCCTGACAGGTTATCTATAGGATATGTGTACAGCACCGTAAACAGCTGCACCCTCTCTCTGCCTGACAGGTTATCTATAGGATGTGTGTGTACAGCACCGTAAACAGCTGCACCCTCTCTCTGCCTGACAGGTTATCTATAGGATATGTGTACAGCACCGTAAACAGCTGCACCCTCTCTCTGCCTGACAGGTTATCTATAGGATATGTGTGTACAGCACCGTAAACAGCTGCACCCTCTCTCTGCCTGACAGGTTATCTATAGGATATGTGTGTACAGCACCGTAAACAGCTGCACCCTCTCTCTGCCTGACAGGTTATCTATAGGATATGTGTACAGCACCGTAAAACAGCTGCACCCTCTCTCTGCCTGACAGGTTATCTATAGGATGTGTACAGCACCGTAAAACAGCTGCACCCTCTCTCTGCCTGACAGGTTATCTATAGGATATGTGTACAGCACCGTAAAACAGCTGCACCCTCTCTCTGCCTGACAGGTTATCTATAGGATATGTGTACAGCACCGTAAAACAGCTGCACCCTCTCTCTGCCTGACAGGTTATCTATAGGATATGTGTACAGCACCGTAAACAGCTGCACCCTCTCTCTGCCTGACAGGTTATCTATAGGATATGTGTACAGCACCGTAAACAGCTGCACCCTCTCTCTGCCTGACAGGTTATCTATAGGATATGTGTACAGCACCGTAAAACAGCTGCACCCTCTCTCTGCCTGACAGGTTATCTATAGGATATGTGTACAGCACCGTAAACAGCTGCACCCTCTCTCTCTCTGCCTGACAGGTTATCTATAGGATATGTGTACAGCACCAGTAAACAGCTGCACCCTCTCTCTGCCTGACAGGTTATCTATAGGATATGTGTACAGCACCGTAAAACAGCTGCACCCTCTCTCTGCCTGACAGGTTATCTATAGGATGTGTGTACAGCACCGTAAACAGCTGCACCCTCTCTCTGCCTGACAGGTTATCTATAGGATATGTGTACAGCACCGTAAACAGCTGCACCCTCTCTCTGCCTGACAGGTTATCTATAGGATGTGTGTGTACAGCACCGTAAACAGCTGCACCCTCTCTCTGCCTGACAGGTTATCTATAGGATATGTGTACAGCACCGTAAACAGCTGCACCCTCTCTCTGCCTGACAGGTTATCTATAGGATATGTGTGTACAGCACCGTAAAACAGCTGCACCCTCTCTCTGCCTGACAGGTTATCTATAGGATATGTGTACAGCACCGTAAAACAGCTGCACCCTCTCTCTGCCTGACAGGTTATCTATAGGATGTGTGTACAGCACCGTAAACAGCTGCACCCTCTCTCTGCCTGACAGGTTATCTATAGGATGTGTGTACAGCACCGTAAACAGCTGCACCCTCTCTCTGCCTGACAGGTTATCTATAGGATGTGTGTACAGCACCGTAAACAGCTGCACCCTCTCTCTGCCTGACAGGTTATCTATAGGATATGTGTGCAGCACGCGTGTGATAAATAAAATCGACATAACGAACAGCTTCAGGAATCAATCCGTTTTTATAAATCAATTATATTGCCTAGGTTTATTCATCCATCATACAGCCTACATTAAAAATAGCATTATTACAATATTTATTTTGTACACAGGCCCAAGTGGGCCACTGATGGGGGATGGATGGGACTGGACCGGACGGTGTCCAAAACCTCTCCTGTATGTCGAGCCCTGACACTCTCAAGACAGGGGCTCCCCCCCCACCCCCCGGGCTTCCCCCCCCTCCCTGCCGTTGCTGCCTCTTCAGGAAGCTGGTTTAGTTTTTTGGCTAAATGACACGTTACCGTTTGAATAAGCCATGACGATCGGGTTATAGTGGTGAGCGTACCTGAGTCTTGCTCTTGGGTGGCCCCCGTAGTGCTGAAGGGTTAGAGATCCCTTTGATCTCCTGCTGTAGTTTGGTAATACTCTTGGTGAGGGTCCCCAGCGTTGTCATAATCACTGCCTTGTCCTCTGGCTTCATGGCCTTGTTCTTCTCCAGCTTACAGATCAACAGCTGGAACATGGAGAGTAGACAGAACGGTGACACCGGCAACCTTTTCAGGGGCCAGGGGGGGGATACATTTTCAGGATTACTTCTCATGCCACCTCATCTCCTCTCCTCAGACCTTCTCCTCCAATGGGTTTGGAGAAGGAAAGGAGATAGGAATCGAGGAGTTGGGAATCAAGGAGTTGGGAATCGAGGAGATGGGAATCGAGGAGATGGGAATCGAGGAGATGGGAATCGAGGAGTTGGGAATCAAGGAGATGGGAATCGAGGAGATGGGAATCGAGGAGATGGGAATCGAGGACAGATGATTTGAGCCATGGTGAGGAAAAACCATAGAGATAGATGGAGGACTCATCTTTATATCTGTGCCATTCCCAGTGTCTGTGCCAGCGTGGGCAGGGCTACAACCCATAGGAATCCCCAACCCGTTGACTACTTTAAAATGGCAGAAGCACGGTGGAAGCCCTTCACGGCGCTGCCCACGCTTAAACGGACTTTTGGCCACTAGAAACCTCTATCATTCTCTATGGGGAAAAAAACTCACCTTCTGAGTCTCGATGTGCTTCTCCAGGATTTCCTGCTTCTTTTTCCTCATTTCCTGTTGGAGCCGCAGGGCTTCCTGTCAGGGGAATCATGGGAAATATTAAAGTGATAATTCACCTCATCCACAACCATGGTAAAGTGCTTTGAGCGTCTGGAAAAGTGTTACATAAAGCCAACTGTTATGTTCAGACTCTTTCCCCAGAAGTCTCCTTATAGGATTAGAGATGAAAGACCATGACCCCTCCACCCTAACCCTCATTTCCCCCTTCTCCTCCATCTCGTCCTCCTTAGTCCCACCCTCTCCTCCTCCATCCATCCCACCCTCTCCTCCTCCATCCATCCCACCCTCTCCTCCATCCATCCCACCCTCTCCTCAACCTCCATCCCACCCTCTCCTCAACCTCCATCCCACCCTCTCCTCCATCCATCCACCCTCTCCTCCTCCTCCATCCCACCCACTCCTCCATCCATCCTCTCCTCCTCCTCCATCCATCCCACCCTCTCCTCATCCTCCATCCCACCCTCTCCTCAACCTCCATCCCACCCTCTCCTCAACCTCCATCCATCCATCCTCTCCTCCATCCATCCCACCCTCTCCTCCTCCTCCATCCATCCCACCCTCTCCTCAACCTCAATCCCACCCTCTCCTCCATCCATCCCACCCACCCCTCCTCCATCCATCCATCCTCTCCTCCATCCATCCCACCCTCTCCTCCATCCATCCCACCCTCTCCTCCTCCATCCATCCCACCCTCTCCTCCTCCATCTATCCCACCCTCTCCTCCTCCATCTATCCCACCCTCTCCTCCTCCATCTATCCCACCCTCTCCTCCTCCATCCACCCCACCCTCTCCTCCTCCATCCATCCCACCCCCCCTCCTCCTCCATCCATCCACCCCCCCCCCCCCTCCTCCTCCATCCATCCCACCCTCTCCTCCTCCATCCACCCCCCCCTCCTCCTCCATCCATCCCACCCCCCCCTCCTCCATCCATCCATCCCACCCTCTCCTCCTCCATCCATCCATCCCACCCTCTCCTCCTCCATCCATCCATCCCACCCTCTCCTCCTCCATCCATCCCACCCTCTCCTCCTCCATCCATCCCACCCTCTCCTCCTCCATCCATCCCACCCTCTCCTCCTCCTCCTCCATCCATCCATCCCACCCTCTCCTCATCCATCCATCCCACCCTCTCCATCTCCTCTCTCACCTGTTTGTTCTTCATAGCCTCCTCTGTGGCAGTGACCCCAGCAAACAGAGCAGTCTTCTGAGCTGCTTTCAGAGCAGCCATGTTGTAAACTGTCTTAGTCAGCCCCGTAGAGGTGGAGAACACCTGATGGAGAGGAGGTCCAGTTAATGGTATTATTACTACTGTTACACTGTGGACTTATATAGGAGAACACCTGATGGAGGTCCAGTTAATGGTATTATTACTACTGTTATACTGTGGACTTATATAGGAGAACACCTGATGGAGGTCCAGTTAATGATATTATTACTACTGTTATACTGTGGACTTATATAGGAGAACACCTGATGGAGGTCCAGTTAATGGTAGTATTACTACTGTTATACTGTGGACTTATATAGGAGAACACCTGATGGAGGTCCAGTTAATGGTATTATTACTACTGTTACACTGTGGACTTATATAGGAGAACACCTGATGGATGTCCAGTTAATGGTATTATTACTACTGTTACACTGTGGACTTATATAGGAGAACACCTGATGGAGGTCCAGTTAATGGTATTATTACTACTGTTATACTGTGGACTTATATAGGAGAACACCTGATGGAGGTCCAGTTAATGGTATTATTACTACTGTTATACTGTGGACTTATATAGGAGAACACCTGATGGAGGTCCAGTTAATGGTATTATTACTACTGTTATACTGTGGACTTATATAGGAGAACACCTGATGGAGGTCCAGTTAATGGTATTATTACTACTGTTATACTGTGGACTTATATAGGAGAACACCTGATGGAGGTCCAGTTAATGGTATTATTACTACTGTTACACTGTGGACTTATATAGGAGAACACCTGATGGAGGTCCAGTTAATGGTATTATTACTACTGTTATACTGTGGACTTATATAGGAGAACACCTGATTAAGGTCCAGTTAATGGTATTATTACTACTGTTATACTGTGGACTTATATAGGAGAACACCTGATGGAGGTCCAGTTAATGGTATTATTACTACTGTTATACTGTGGACTTATATAGGAGAACACCTGATGGAGGTCCAGTTAATGGTATTATTACTACTGTTATACTGTGGACTTATATAGGAGAACACCTGATGGAGGTCCAGTTAATGGTATTATTACTACTGTTATACTGTGGACTTATATAGGAGAACACCTGATGGAGGTCCAGTTAATGGTATTATTACTACTGTTATACTGTGGACTTATATAGGAGAACACCTGATGGAGGTCCAGTTAATGGTATTATTACTACTGTTATACTGTGGACTTATATAGGAGAACACCTGATGGAGGTCCAGTTAATGGTATTATTACTACTGTTACACTGTGGACTTATATAGGAGAACACCTGATGGAGGTCCAGTTAATGGTATTATTACTACTGTTATCCTGTGGACTTACATAGGAGAACACCTGATGGAGGTCCAGTTAATGGTATTATTACTACTGTTCTACTGTGGACTTATATAGGAGAACACCTGATGGAGGTCCAGTTAATGGTATTATTACTACTGTTATACTGTGGACTTATATAGGAGAACACCTGATGGAGGTCCAGTTAATGGTATTATTACTACTGTTATACTGTGGACTTATATAGGAGAACACCTGATGGAGAGGAGGTCCAGTTAATGGTATTATTACTACTGTTATACTGTGGACTTATATAGGAGAACACCTGATGGAGGTCCAGTTAATGATATTATTACTACTGTTATACTGTGGACTTATATAGGAGAACACCTGATGGAGGTCCAGTTAATGGTATTATTACTACTGTTATACTGTGGACTTATATAGGAGAACACCTGATGGAGGTCCAGTTAATGGTATTATTACTACTGTTATACTGTGGACTTATATAGGAGAACACCTGATGGAGGTCCAGTTAATGGTATTATTACTACTGTTACACTGTGGACTTATATAGGAGAACACCTGATGGAGGTCCAGTTAATGGTATTATTACTACTGTTATACTGTGGACTTATATAGGAGAACACCTGATGGAGGTCCAGTTAATGGTATTATTACTACTGTTATACTGTGGACTTATATAGGAGAACACCTGATGGAGGTCCAGTTAATGGTATTATTACTACTGTTATACTGTGGACTTATATAGGAGAACACCTGATGGAGGTCCAGTTAATGGTATTATTACTACTGTTATACTGTGGACTTATATAGGAGAACACCTGATGGAGGTCCAGTTAATGGTATTATTACTACTGTTATACTGTGGACTTATATAGGAGAACACCTGATGGAGGTCCAGTTAATGGTATTATTACTACTGTTATACTGTGGACTTATATAGGAGAACACCTGATGGAGGTCCAGTTAATGGTATTATTACTACTGTTATACTGTGGACTTATATAGGAGAACACCTGATGGAGGTCCAGTTAATGGTATTATTACTACTGTTATACTGTGGACTTATATAGGAGAACACCTGATGGAGGTCCAGTTAATGGTATTATTACTACTGTTATACTGTGGACTTATATAGGAGAACACCTGATGGAGGTCCAGTTAATGGTATTATTACTACTGTTATACTGTGGACTTATATAGGAGAACACCTGATGGAGGTCCAGTTAATGGTATTATTACTACTGTTATTACTGTGGACTTATATAGGAGAACACCTGATGGAGGTCCAGTTAATGGTATTATTACTACTGTTATACTGTGGACTTATATAGGAGAACACCTGATGGAGGTCCAGTTAATGGTATTATTACTACTGTTACACTGTGGACTTATATAGGAGAACACCTGATGGAGGTCCAGTTAATGGTATTATTACTACTGTTATACTGTGGACTTATATAGGAGAACACCTGATGGAGGTCCAGTTAATGGTATTATTACTACTGTTATCCTGTGGACTTATATAGGAGAACACCTGATGGAGGTCCAGTTAATGATATTATTACTACTGTTATACTGTGGACTTATATAGGAGAACACCTGATGGAGGTCCAGTTAATGGTATTATTACTACTGTTATACTGTGGACTTATATAGGAGAACACCTGATGGAGGTCCAGTTAATGGTATTATTACTACTGTTATACTGTGGACTTATATAGGAGAACACCTGATGGAGGTCCAGTTAATGGTATTATTACTACTGTTATACTGTGGACTTATATAGGAGAACACCTGATGGAGGTCCAGTTAATGGTATTATTACTACTGTTATACTGTGGACTTATATAGGAGAACACCTGATGGAGGTCCAGTTAATGGTATTATTACTACTGTTATACTGTGGACTTATATAGGAGAACACCTGATGGAGGTCCAGTTAATGGTATTATTACTACTGTTATACTGTGGACTTATATAGGAGAACACCTGATGGAGGTCCAGTTAATGGTATTATTACTACTGTTATACTGTGGACTTATATAGGAGAACACCTGATGGAGGTCCAGTTAATGGTATTATTACTACTGTTATACTGTGGACTTATATAGGAGAACACCTGATGGAGGTCCAGTTAATGGTATTATTACTACTGTTATACTGTGGACTTATATAGGAGAACACCTGATGGAGGTCCAGTTAATGATATTATTACTACTGTTATAACTGTGGACTTATATAGGAGAACACCTGATGGAGGTCCAGTTAATGGTATTATTACTACTGTTATACTGTGGACTTATATAGGAGAACACCTGATGGAGGTCCAGTTAATGGTATTATTACTACTGTTATACTGTGGACTTATATAGGAGAACACCTGATGGAGGTCCAGTTAATGGTATTATTACTACTGTTATACTGTGGACTTATATAGGAGAACACCTGATGGAGGTCCAGTTAATGGTATTATTACTACTGTTATACTGTGGACTTATATAGGAGAACACCTGATGGAGGTCCAGTTAATGGTATTATTACTACTGTTATACTGTGGACTTATATAGGAGAACACCTGATGGAGGTCCAGTTAATGGTATTATTACTACTGTTATACTGTGGACTTATATAGGAGAACACCTGCTGGAGGTCCAGTTAATGGTATTATTACTACTGTTACACTGTGGACTTATATAGGAGAACACCTGATGGAGGTCCAGTTAATGGTATTATTACTACTGTTATACTGTGGACTTATATAGGAGAACACCTGATGGAGGTCCAGTTAATGGTATTATTACTACTGTTACACTGTGGACTTATATAGGAGAACACCTGATGGAGGTCCAGTTAATGGTATTATTACTACTGTTATACTGTGGACTTATATAGGAGAACACCTGATGGAGGTCCAGTTAATGGTATTATTACTACTGTTATACTGTGGACTTATATAGGAGAACACCTGATGGAGGTCCAGTTAATGGTATTATTACTACTGTTATACTGTGGACTTATATAGGAGAACACCTGATGGAGGTCCAGTTAATGGTATTATTACTACTGTTATACTGTGGACTTATATAGGAGAACACCTGATGGAGGTCCAGTTAATGGTATTATTACTACTGTTATACTGTGGACTTATATAGGAGAACACCTGATGGAGGTCCAGTTAATGGTATTATTACTACTGTTATACTGTGGACTTATATAGCAGAACACCTGATGGAGGTCCAGTTAATGGTATTATTACTACTGTTATACTGTGGACTTATATAGGAGAACACCTGATGGAGGTCCAGTTAATTGTATTAAACTATATTTATATATATTTTTTACATTATTCCACTATTGTCCCAAAATGTTTTGCATGTCAGCAGTCAAGTTTTCAAGATATTGGACTTTGAAGAAGCAGAGTGTCCCTTACCACGTCAGACGAGGCAAAACGTACATCATGATGACGAGGCAAGGGACACTTTGCATACTCCGAGTCCTCTCTCCTCACCTCCTGAAAACCCATTGGAGGAGGTGGTCAGATGGGCGGGACCTCTAGCTTTCTCATCCAATGGAGTTTTGAGGCGGTGGTGGTGAGGAGAGAGGACGCAAGGAGTATGCAATTGAGATTCTCCCAATGCTTCTTCAAAGTCCAATATCTTGAAAACTTGACCGCTGACATGAAAAACATTTTGGGACTGTATCAACAGTGGACTAACGGAAAAAAAAATACCAAAAGATAGTTTGAGTGGATTTTTCCTTTAAAAAAGGTACAGTTGTAGAAAATTCCCCATTAGCCAATCTCTATCCAATCTACCTCGGAAGAGGCGGGATTTCCTACGAAAAATCAGTCAAGGAGTGGGAGAAGGGAATTTTCTACAAAAGAGTTACCAAGTAAAGTCACTCAGGGAGAGAGAGACACTTCTAGATCATTCCACCATCAGCACAGAGAACTGTCAATATATTGAAAAAGAGAAGAGGAGGACCG
Source organism: Coregonus lavaretus (assembly GCF_964263955.1). Taxonomy (NCBI): domain Eukaryota; kingdom Metazoa; phylum Chordata; class Actinopteri; order Salmoniformes; family Salmonidae; genus Coregonus; species Coregonus lavaretus. The sequence continues at coordinate 6,689 of NW_028163981.1, read as the reverse complement.
TTTTTTTCCCCCCTCACCTTTCCTGCCGGTCCACTAGGGTTACTTCCTGGTTTAGAGGGGAAGCCCAGCCTCTCCTTCACCGATAGGTTAGATTTGAAGGCATTCTGAGAGGCAACACTAGAGTCTTGGTTGGGCTCTGAGCTGTCAGAAGGCAGAGGGCCCAGGCGGTCTTTGACTGACTGTTTCAGACTAGTGGCTGGCTGCTGCACCTGCTGGAGTTCACACAACAACAACAACAACAAACAAACAAACAAACAAACAAACAAGGTCAACAACATAACATAGAAGGTCCATTACGTTGCTGTTTGACCCAACCAGCAGGAAAAACTCTGGGTCCTAAAATTAGAGTCTAAAACTGAGGTCGCTAATAATCAGTGGCATTGGGCAAAATGGCCGTCTGATGAAAAGGTGCTTCCTAAATCCAAGTGCACCACTTTTGACCCCCCGGTCCATAGGGCTCTAGTCTAAAGTAGTGCACTATTATAGGGAACAGGGTGCTATTTGGGATGTAGCCTTACCATGAGTGAGTGTGGTTGATGGTGTTGCTGCCCCTGTGGTCCTGTCCCCTGTGGTGGTCCCGTCCCCTGTGGTGGTCCCGTCCCCTGTGGTGGTCCCGTCCCCTGTGGTGGTCCCGTCCCCTGTTGCGGTCCCGTCCCCTGTTGCGGTCCCGTCCCCTGTTGCGGTCCCGTCCCGTCCTCACGGTGCCAGTGGACCCTAATAAAGCGGTTGTTGAGAACGGCCTCGGGACTCTGCATGGCCCGTTTAGCCTCCTCGTGACTGCCAAACTGGATCAGGGCACCCTCCGGGTCACTACCATAGGTCACCTAGTGGGGGATGGGGGGGGGGGGTTAGGTTAACCCTCACTCACTGAGCAGTAGTGCACTATATTGGGGAATAGGGTGCCATACTTCCAAAATCATTCCAGCCTAAAGCAGAAAGGTGTTGTTAGCCGACCAGTCCCCAACCTGTAAGTTGACGATCGTCCCGAACTTGCTGAAGTGTTGGTTAAGCTTGGAGATGTTGTTGAGTTCCGGTGGGATCTGTCGGACCGTCAGCTTGGTGTTGGACCCAAACGCAGCCCTCTGGTTCTGGTGGTGAGGGTTCTTGTTGTGGAACCCACCCTGGAGGTTCTGCTGGTTGAAGTTAGGTCTGACAGAACACAAGGAGATTACAGGAACAGCTCCTGTAGTGGTTTGTGTTCAAACATGTTTTGTTTTTTTTGTGTGTAAAAGGTTATTGACATGTTACATGAACTAAAAATCAAAAAATGGGACTTAACTGTTGTCCTATTGTTGTGGTTCTATGATGGTCTATGTAACCCTAACCCTGTCATTCAACTGTCTCATGTCTTCAGACTATAACCCTGTCATTCAACTGTCTCATGTCTTCAGACCCTAACCCTGTCATTCAACTGTCTCATGTCTTCAGACTATAACCCTGTCATTCTGCTGTCTCATGTCTTCAGACTATAACCCTGTCATTCTGCTGTCTCATGTCTTCAGACCATAACCCTGTCCTTCTGCTGTCTCATGTCTTCAGACTATAACCCTGTCATTCAACTGTCTCATGTCTTCAGACTATAACCCTGTCATTCTACTGTCTCATGTCTTCATACTATAACCCTGTCATTCAACTGTCTCATGTCTTCAGACTATAACCCTGTCATTCAACTGTCTCATGTCTTCAGACCCTAACCCTGTCATTCTGCTGTCTCATGTCTTCAGACCCTAACCCTGTCATTCTGCTGTCTCATGTCTTCAGACTATAACCCTGTCATTCAGCTGTCTCATGTCTTCAGACTATAACCCTGTCATTCTGCTGTCTCATGTCTTCAGACTATAACCCTGTCATTCAGCTGTCTCATGTCTTCAGACTATAACCCTGTCATTCTGCTGTCTCATGTCTTCAGACTATAACCCTGTCATTCAACTGTCTCATGTCTTCAGACCATAACCCTGTCATTCAACTGTCTCATGTCTTCAGACCATAACCCTGTCATTCTGCTGTCTCATGTCTTCAGACTATAACCCTGTCATTCTACTGTCTCATGTCTTCAGACTATAACCCTGTCATTCAACTGTCTCATGTCTTCAGACTATAACCCTGTCATTCAACTGTCTCATGTCTTCAGACCCTAACCCTGTCATTCAACTGTCTCATGTCTTCAGACTATAACCCTGTCATTCAACTGTCTCATGTCTTCAGACCCTAACCCTGTCATTCAACTGTCTCATGTCTTCAGACTATAACCCTGTCATTCAACTGTCTCATGTCTTCAGACTATAACCCTGTCATTCTACTGTCTCATGTCTTCAGACTATAACCCTGTCATTCAACTGTCTCATGTCTTCAGACTATAACCCTGTCATTCTGCTGTCTCATGTCTTCAGACTATAACCCTGTCATTCAACTGTCTCATGTCTTCAGACTATAACCCTGTCATTCAACTGTCTCATGTCTTCAGACTATAACCCTGTCATTCAACTGTCTCATGTCTTCAGACTATAACCCTGTCATTCAACTGTCTCATGTCTTCAGACCCTAACCCTGTCATCAACTGTCTCATGTCTTCAGACTATAACCCTGTCATTCAGCTGTCTCATGTCTTCAGACTATAACCCTGTCATTCTGCTGTCTCATGTCTTCAGACTATAACCCTGTCATTCAACTGTCTCATGTCTTCAGACTATAACCCTGTCATTCAGCTGTCTCATGTCTTCAGACTATAACCCTGTCATTCTGCTGTCTCATGTCTTCAGACTATAACCCTGTCATTCAACTGTCTCATGTCTTCATACTATAACCCTGTCATTCAACTGTCTCATGTCTTCAGACTATAACCCTGTCATTCTGCTGTCTCATGTCTTCAGACTATAACCCTGTCATTCAACTGTCTCATGTCTTCAGACTATAACCCTGTCATTCAACTGTCTCATGTCTTCAGACTATAACCCTGTCATTCAACTGTCTCATGTCTTCAGACTATAACCCTGTCATTCTGCTGTCTCATGTCTTCAGACTATAACCCTGTCATTCAACTGTCTCATGTCTTCAGACTATAACCCTGTCATTCTACTGTCTCATGTCTTCAGACCCTAACCCTGTCATTCTACTGTCTCATGTCTTCAGACTATAACCCTGTCATTCTGCTGTCTCATGTCTTCAGACTATAACCCTGTCATTCAACTGTCTCATGTCTTCAGACCCTAACCCTGTCATTCAACTGTCTCATGTCTTCAGACTATAACCCTGTCATTCAACTGTCTCATGTCTTCAGACCCTAACCCTGTCATTCAACTGTCTCATGTCTTCAGACTATAACCCTGTCATTCAACTGTCTCATGTCTTCAGACTATAACCCTGTCATTCTGCTGTCTCATGTCTTCAGACTATAACCCTGTCATTCAACTGTCTCATGTCTTCAGACTATAACCCTGTCATTCAACTGTCTCATGTCTTCAGACCCTAACCCTGTCATTCAACTGTCTCATGTCTTCAGACTATAACCCTGTCATTCTGCTGTCTCATGTCTTCAGACTATAACCCTGTCATTCAACTGTCTCATGTCTTCAGACTATAACCCTGTCATTCAACTGTCTCATGTCTTCAGACCCTAACCCTGTCATTCTGCTGTCTCATGTCTTCAGACTATAACCCTGTCATTCAACTGTCTCATGTCTTCAGACCCTAACCCTGTCATTCAACTGTCTCATGTCTTCAGACTATAACCCTGTCATTCTGCTGTTTCATGTCTTCAGACCCTAACCCTGTCATTCTACTGTCTCATGTCTTCGGGTCAAGGTTGGGTTCAGTTCAGTTTGTACCCGCTTCAGGCAGTTGGTGATGGAATTAAATGAAAACAAAAACAGTCTTAGTTGTCGTACCAGGGGGTGTGTGTTCTTACTAGTCGGACCAGGGGGCGTGTGTTCTTACTAGTCGGACCAGGGGGCGTGTGTTCTTACTAGTCGGACCAGGGGGCGTGTGTTCTTACTAGTCGGACCAGGGGGCGTGTTCTTACTAGTCGGACCAGGGGGCGTGTGTTCTTACTAGTCGGACCAGGGGGCGTGTGTTCTTACTAGTCGGACCAGGGGGCGTGTGTTCTTACTAGTCGGACCAGGGGGCGTGTGTTCTTACTAGTCGGACCAGGGGGCGTGTGTTCTTACTAGTCGGACCAGGGGGCGTGTGTTCTTACTAGTCGGACCAGGGGGTGTGTGTTCTTACTAGTCGGACCAGGGGGTGTGTGTGTTCTTACTTGTCGGACCAGGGGGCGTGTGTTCTTACTTGTCGGACCAGGGGGCGTGTGTTCTTACTAGTCGGACCAGGGGGCGTGTGTTCTTACTAGTCGGACCAGGGGGCGTGTGTTCTTACTAGTCGGACCAGGGGGCGTGTGTTCTTACTAGTCGGACCAGGGGGCGTGTGTTCTTACTAGTCGGACCAGGGGGCGTGTGTTCTTACTAGTCGGGACCAGGGGGCGTGTGTTCTTACTAGTCGGACCAGGGGGCGTGTGTTCTTACTAGTCGGACCAGGGGGCGTGTGTTCTTACTAGTCGGACCAGGGGGCGTGTGTTCTTACTAGTCGGACCAGGGGGCGTGTGTTCTTACTAGTCGGACCAGGGGGCGTGTGTTCTTACTAGTCGGACCAGGGGGCGTGTGTTCTTACTAGTCGGACCAGGGGGCGTGTGTTCTTACTAGTCGGACCAGGGGGCGTGTGTTCTTACTAGTCGGACCAGGGGGCGTGTGTTCTTACTAGTCGTACCAGGGGGCGTGTGTTCTTACTAGTCGGACCAGGGGGCGTGTGTTCTTACTAGTCGGACCAGGGGGCGTGTGTTCTTACTTGTCGGACCAGGGGGTGTGTGTGTTCTTACTTGTCGGACCAGGGGGCGTGTGTTCTTACTAGTCGGACCAGGGGGTGTGTGTTCTTACTAGTCGGGACCAGGGGGGTGTGTGTTCTTACTAGTCGGACCAGGGGGCGTGTGTTCTTACTAGTCGGACCAGGGGGTGTGTGTTCTTACTAGTCGGGACCAGGGGGGTGTGTGTTCTTACTAGTCGGACCAGGGGGCGTGTGTTCTTACTAGTCGGACCAGGGGGTGTGTGTTCTTACTAGTCGGACCAGGGGGCGTGTGTGTTCTTACTAGTCGAACCAGGGGGTGTGTGTTCTTACTAGTCGGACCAGGGGGGTGTGAGTTCTTACTAGTCGGACCAGGGGGTGTGTGTTCTTACTAGTCGGACCAGGGGGCGTGTTCTTACTAGTCGGGACCAGGGGGCGTGTGTTCTTACTAGTCGGGACCAGGGGGTGTGTGTTCTTACTAGTCGGACCAGGGGGCGTGTGTTCTTACTAGTCGGGACCAGGGGGCGTGTGTTCTTACTAGTCGGGACCAGGGGGTGTGTGTTCTTACTAGTCGGACCAGGGGGTGAGTTCTTACTAGTCGGACCAGGGGGTGTGAGTTCTTACTTGTCGGACCAGGGTTTCATGGGGGGCATCCCTCTGTCGTTTGAGACAGCTGATCTCTTCCTAGAGTCGGACTCCAGAACGATCCTCATTCTGTTGCTGTTGGGCATCTTATCTGGGAATTCATTTTTTTAAAAACAAAATGTGACTGGATGGATTAGATCAGACCAGTCTGGGTTAGTGAGCCTCCCTCCCCATCGCTGTCCCAGCTTCCCTCTAAATCCCCATCTAGACTAGTTGTGTTGAAGGTCCCTCCCCATCGCTGTCCCAGCTTCCCTCTAAATCCACATCTAGACTAGTTGTGTTGAAGTTCCCTCCCCATCGCTGTCCCAGCTTCCCTCTAAATCCCCATCTAGACTAGTTGTGTTGAAGGTCCCTCCCCATCGCTGTCCCAGCTTCCCTCTAAATCCACATCTAGACTAGTTGTGTTGAAGGTCCCTCCCCATCGCTGTCCCAGCTTCCCTCTAAATCCACATCTAGACTAGTTGTGTTGAAGGTCCCTCCCCATCGCTGTCCCACCTTCCCTCTAAATCCACATCTAGACTAGTTGTGTTGAAGGTCCCTCCCCATCGCTGTCCCAGCTTCCCTCTAAATCCCCATCTAGACTAGTTGTGTTGAAGGTCCCTCCCCATCGCCGTCCCACCTTCCCTCTAAATCCACATCTAGACTAGTTGTGTTGAAGGTCCCTCCCCATCGCTGTCCCAGCTTCCCTCTAAATCCCCATCTAGACTAGTTGTGTTGAAGGTCCCTCCCCATCGCTGTCCCAGCTTCCCTCTAAATCCCCATCTAGACTAGTTGTGTTGAAGGTCCCTCCCCATCGCCGTCCCAGCTTCCCTCTAAATCCCCATCTAGACTAGTTGTGTTGAAGGTCCCTCCCCATCGCCGTCCCAGCTTCCCTCTAAATCCCCATCTAGACTAGTTGTGTTGAAGGTCCCTCCCCATCGCCGTCCCAGCTTCCCTCTAAATCCCCATCTAGACTAGTTGTGTTGAAGGTCCCTCCCCATCGCCGTCCCACCTTCCCTCTAAATCCCCATCTAGACTAGTTGTGTTGAAGGTCCCTCCCCATCGCTGTCCCACCTTCCCTCTAAATCCCCATCTAGACTAGTTGTGTTGAAGGTCCCTCCCCATCGCTGTCCCAGCTTCCCTCTAAATCCACATCTAGACTAGTTGTGTTGAAGGTCCCTCCCCATCGCCGTCCCACCTTCCCTCTAAATCCACATCTAGACTAGTTGTGTTGAAGG
>NW_028163982.1:0-11757 GCF_964263955.1 Coregonus lavaretus | reverse complement strand
ACCTCATACACAGATTCCACCCTCCAAGTACCACATACTGTAGAGGGATTCTGATTCCACACCCTCCGTCCTGTTCTAATCCAATAAACTCTCTCTCTCTCATAATAAATGGCTTCTGCTTGCTGATACAGTATTAGAGGAATCATTCATTGTTGTACAAGATAAAACGCATTAGGGGATTGTATATGACAGTAGGGCAGGCTGCTTTAGGATTTATGACATGATGGGCTAAGGCCAGATGTGAGTTTTACTAACACACATACGCATATTGCAAACACACACACACACACACACACACACCAACAGCGACACACCCAACGTCAGTTACATACCATGAGGCAGCAGATCACCTTCTATTGCTTCTAGGGTAAATAGTGTATGTAACTCCTCCCAACACCATTTCTCAACCCTACCATCAACCCTGTACAGTACATACCATATATAGAGATCATAGATCACAGTTCCCCCCCACCCACCCTACAGCATAGTTTCAGGCCTCACCTCGCCGTGCGGTATGTGCTTGCTCACGGATGAAGGATCCTGGGAGGTGATGTAATCCAAGGGAAACGGGGGGAAACTACCCTGGTGGTAAAGTAATTTGATCCCTCCCTGGGCTATTTAGCTCCTGCCTAAAACCATTACTTTCTGCTCCCAGATCAGCCCCAGCATGCACAGAGATGAGGTTAAAGCCTCCTAGCTGCTCCCAGTGCAGCTCAGGACTCAGCGACTCCCAGCGATTTAGCTTAATCACTTCATGTGGAGTTGGATGAAGTTGCTCATAGGAAGTGATCCAATGTCAGTTTTGAGTCCCTTCCCTGCTATGGGTTGATTTGGAACTGGAGCTAATTCCAGTGGCACACTGATGTCAGTGCAGACAGAGGAACAGGGCCTACTGACTCACACTGCCCACATGAAAAAATACTACTGTACTACACACTGTATATCCCTCGATCATGTGTAGTACTTACTATAGAATGTTGTAGTATACTGTAGAATACTATATAAATATTACAGTATTATCCACAAAAAAAACACCGTAATAAATACTTCAGAACAGTCCTCAAAAACACTACAGTTATTTTTTTATATAGTAAATATTTAATTTGCAAATACCCTGCCCATTCCCGTCCCCCCAATTTGTGCCACCCATATGTGAGAAACCTAAATGCCAAGTATAGACCATATATTGTGTTCCATACAGGTTATACACACACCCTTCCGACTCCCGAGTGGTGCAGTGGTCTAAGGCACTGCATCGCAGTGCTAGCTGTGCCACTAGAGATCCTGGTTCGAGTCCAGGCTCTGTTGCAGCCGGCCGCGACCGGGAGACCCATGGGCGGCGCACAATTGGTCCAGCGTCGTCCAAGGTAGGGGAGGGTTTGGCCGGCAGGGATGTGGGTTCGTTTCCCACGGGGGGACAGTATGAAAAAAAACTAAAAAACATGAATGCATTCACTAACTGTAAGTCACTCTGGATAAGAGCGTCTGCTAAATGACTAAAATGTTAAATGTTATAGAAAGAGCAGAATCTCTGAACTATCCATTCAGTCCTACCTACCTACCTACAGGTTATGGAAAATGTCCTCTTTTAGTATTTCTCCAGTAGGTTTCCTCAAGGAAAAAGCCTCCACTTCTATGTCAAAGATAATAAAACAATAACACTTTAGTAAATACTACACTAATGTTCCCAAAAACACTACAGCAAATACTACAGTATACTACAGTCTGCAAAAACACTACAGTAATTACTATAGTATATACTACAGTTTCACTACAGTATTTATACTATACTAAACTGTAAATACGAGGGTTTGGAACAGAAATTATATTCCAATTGTTCAGTTCCAACAGAAACCAATGTTCTGGACAGAAAATAAAGTTCTGAACTGGTTCGAACAAAAAAGGTAATGGTTCATATAGTACATTTACATTTTTTTACATTTTAGTCATTTAGCAGACGCTCTTATCCAGAGCGACTTACAGTTAGTGAATACATATTTTTTTATACTGGCCCCCCATGGGAATCGAACCCACAACCCTGGCGTTGCAAACGCCAAGCTCTATCAACTGAGCTACATCCCTGCCGGCCATTCCCTCCCCTACCCTGGACGACGCTGGGCCAATTGTGCGCCGCCCATGAGTCTCCCGGTCGCGGCCAGCTGCGACAGAGCCTGGATTCGAACCAGGATCTCTAGTGGCACAGTTAGCACTGCGATGCAGTGCCTTAGACCACTGCGCCACTCAGGAGTACGTTTTAGTTCATTTTTTAACCTGTGAAATCAACATTGTTTTTACATTTTAGCTCATTAATTTACTCCACCAATTAGCGTTGATAGAGCAGCTTGCTGTGGAATGGGTTAGATAGTTGTTGACATGTTTGATTGGCCAGATAGGCCTAAGTGCAGGTGCGAGATGTGACTGAATTTCTTTGTAAAAAAAAAAAATACTATATGTTTATTGTCACATACACCGGATAGGTGCAGTAAAATGTGTTGTTTTACAGGATCAGCCATATTAGTACGGCACCCCTGGAGCAAATGAGCCTTGCTCAAGGGCACATCGACAGATTTTTCACATGGGAGCACTGAGGTATATGAACGGGGGGGGGGGGGGGAGTGAGCGAGAGAGAGGGGTGGACATGGAGGGGGCTTGGCTTGAAGAGTTCAGCATCATGACGTGAATTGGAATGTGTTAAGGCTATTACTAGTATTATAACTTCTCCAAATTACAGAATTATTTACTAGACATTGGGAATATTATTTTTGGAATTTGAAAATAACGGTTATGTTCCGGAACAGAGATCACTTTCGTTCCCAGTTCTGTTTCCGTTCCTCGAAAAATTATTTTATTTTTAAATGTTGTGTTCTGTTCCCTGAACCGGTTCCAACCCCTGGTAAATACTACAGTATACTACAGTAAATACTACAGTGAAAAAAACACTACAGTGAATACTACAGCAAAGTCTCTCTATTATGGAATACTTCGGAACAGATTTCTTAAATTAAAATAACTTGTCTGAGACCTAAAGACTTGTGTAAGCTCCCCCAAGCTAACGTATAGGCTTTAGCTCAGTAGGGTAAATACCATCTTGAGTCATACGGGGGACCCAGGCTCGATACCCAGTCGGTCACAAAGAGGGTCCAGTGGAGGCAGGTGGGATAGCTCTGGATAAGAGCGTCTGCTAAATTACTAAAATGTAAATGTAAATGAGAAAGGGCCTACTGAGTCACACACAGCTAACGACTCACCACTCAGAAATCAGGTAGTGATGCAGCCATCTCCACCTCTTCCTCCTCAATGTCAGACCTGCCCAATCACACACAGATTAGTTGGGTTTGTCCTTACTGTGACATACTTCTCTCTCTTCCCCCTGGCTATGGTATGTCTGTCTGTTGCCTTTGTGTCCTACCTCTGTCTCGCTATCGGGTCATCCTGTCCCATCCCTCTATCATTCATCATCCCCCTCTCTTTCTCTGTCATGGGCAATTCCACGGAAATGGAATTGTGCTGAGACTCAGATTTTTCACTTAAAATGTATGCCAAACAAAAACCATTGATTTCAAAGTTTAGCAAACCATACAACTCTATGCACAAGGACTACTTTTATTAATTTACACAAAACATTTTACAGATTCAAAGTTTGGTAACATAATTTCTGTAAAATCTCCCTCCGTTTTTTATGTGTCCACATTTTCTCAAAACTCTGTTAGATATCTGCTACGAATTAAGATTAGCGATGTCTGAAGAAACAATGGGGTGTCAGCTATGACATGACACATTGACTTTGAAAAAATCTATTTTGGTTATTGAACTACAGTAAGTGAAGTGGATTTACACCCGTTAAGAAAATTGGGGTAATGGAATATCATCATGGGTCCCTGATCTGTACTACACAGAAAAGCATAATGACGGATATGAAAGTCATTCTCTTCATGGGGATGTATCCTGAATAGGTACACAAAGGTAGAAATATACAATATCCTCCTGGCTATTATTTTAATGAGACAGACCAAATCTGAACCAATCATAGACCAATCATAGTTTCACAAGTTTGGACATCAAAGTACACTACTTTAGAGCTCAATACAGAACAGTAGAGTAGAGTTCAGTAAGTACAGTAAAGTACAGTACAGTACAGTAAAGTAGAGTATAGTTCAGTACAGTAGAGTTCAGTACAGTATACTTCAGTACAGTAAAGTAAAGTAGAGTATACTTCAGTACAGTACAATACAGTACATTACAGTGTACTCATCTCTAGTGTGCTCTACTGTGTACTGTACTGAACTCTACTTTTCTTTACTATACTCTACTGTGCTGTACTGTGCTGCACTGCACTGTACTATGCTGCACTGTACTGTACTGTACTGTGCTCTTCAAACATGTGAACCCAACTGTGGTTTGTGATTACTTTGATTTCCCATTGTAGACAATTCAATAGCAGAAATTCCATGACCAATTCATTAGGAAATTCCGTTACCGATTTGGAAACGGAATTTCGAGTTTTAATCACTTAATAATTCATAAACAAAATTGATATCAGTAAAAACACTATAACTAATTCATAGGTCTACCTTTACTGGTTACTTCTGTGAACTTTCATTATCCTCCCTCCTCATGAGGGAGAAAAATTCGAAAATGTCTTAAAGATATGTGGGTTTTTGGTAACGGAATTTCAAGGCACAAGGCATTGTTTCTTAAACTTACAGAAGGCAGAACATTTTCTCAAAAACAAAATATAAGTGTTGATATTAGTAGGTGGGGTCTTTACTTCAACATTATTGTGTTTAAATGTATTTCTAATACCTTTTAAGTATTTTTCTGGGAGATGTGTTCTAAGACCCCGTTTCCATCTGTGTGACCAGAAATCAAAGCCTTTGCTTATTCCAAATTTTTAGAATGGACAATGGTTGAAAAATGTATGCAGTGCATTCGGAAAGTAATCAGACCCCTTGACTTTTTCCACATTTTGTTACGTTACAGCCTTATTCTAAAATGTATTACATTGTTTTTTCCCCTCATCAATCTACACACAATACCCCATAATGACAAAGCATTAGCAAATCTATAAAAAATTAAAAACTGAAATGTCACATTTACCTAAGTATTCAGACCCTTTACTCAGTACTTTGTTGAAGCACCTTTGGCAGCGATTACAGCCTCGAGTCTTCTTGGGTATGACGCTACAAGCTTGGCACACCTGTATTTGGGAAGTTTCTCCCATTCTTCTTTGCAGATCCTCTCAAGCTCTGTCAGGTTGGATGGGGAGCGTCGCTGCACAGCTATTTTCATGTCTCTCCAGAGATGTTCGATCTGGTTCAAGTCTGGGCTCTGGCTGGGCCACTCAAGGACATTCAGAGACTTGTCCCGAAGCCACTCCTGCGTTGTCTTGAATGTTTGCTTAGGGTCGTTGTCCTGTTGGAAGGTGAACCTTGCCCAGTCTGAGGTCCTGAGTGCTCTGGAGCAGGTTTTCATCAAGGATCTCTCTGTACTTTGCTCCGTTCATCTTTCCCTCGATCCTGACTAGTCTCCTAGTCCCTGCTGCTGAAAAACATCCCCACAGCATGATGCTGCCACTTCCATGCTTCACCGTAGGGATGGTGCCAGGTTTCCTCCAAACGTGACACTTGGCATTTAGGCCAAAGAGTTCAATATTGGTTTCATCAGACCAGAGAATCTTGTTTCTCAAGGTCTGAGAGTCATTTAGGTGCCTTTTGGCAAATTCCAAGCGGGCAGTCATGTGCCTTTTACTGAGGAGTGGCTTCCGTCTGGTCACTCTACCATTAAGGCCTGATTGGTGGAGTGCTGCAGAAATGGTTGTCCTTCTGGAAAGTTCTCGCATTTCCACAGAGGAACTCTGGAGCTCTGTCGGAGTGACCATCAGGTTCTTGGTCACCTCCCTGACCAAGGCCCTTCTCCCCCGATTGCTAGGAAGAATCTTGGTGGTTCCAAACTTCTTCCATTTAAGATTGATGGAGGCCACTGTGTTCTTGGGGACCTCAATGCAGCAGAAATGTTTTGGTACCCTTCCCCAGATCTGTGCCTCGACACAATCCTGTCTTGGAGCTCTACGGACAATTCCTTCGACCTCATGGCTTGGTTTTTGCTCTGACATGCACTGTCAACTGTGGGACCTTATATAGACAGGTGTGTGCCTTTCCAAATCATGTCCAATCAACTGAATTTACCACAGGTGGACTCCAATCAAATTGTACAAACATCTCAAGGATGATCAATGGAAACAGGATGTACCTGAGCACAATTTCGAGTCTCATAGCAAAGGGTGTGAATACTTATGTAAATAAGGTATTTCTGTTTTTTATTTGTAATACATTTGCAAAAATTCATAAAAACCTGTTTCCGCTTTGTCATTATTGGGTATTGTGTGTAGATTGATGAGGGACATTTTTTATTTAATCCATTTTAGAATAAGGTTGTAACATAACAAAATGTGGAAAAAGTCAAGGGGTCTGAATACTTTCTGAACGCACTGTCTATGCCTTAATTTCTAAAACAATATAGACTCTTAGCTTTCATTTGACATCCTATTTGACATACTCCTATGAACTTCACATGTTTGTGCTCATGGGTCATTTTACATGGAAATGACCTCATCCCATTCTCTTCCCCCTGGCGATTGTCAGTCTGTCCTCCATCATTGCGTTGCATCTTTCTTTCTAGCTGGTCATCCTGTCCTGTCCCTTCCCTCTCGTATTAATCATCCCCTTTCTCTCTCTGTCATCCCTTTCTCTTCCCCCTGGCGATTGTCAGTCTGTCTATTTTCTTTCTGTTGTCCCTTGTGTTCTTTCACTCTATTCCTGGGGAATTTCCATCTTATCTATGACTGGGGAGCATTCCTTCCATTCCAGCCATTCTTCCGGGCACTGCAAGGGGTCCAGCCAGATGCAGGGGCGTCTCTAATACAAGACAGACACTGACACAGCCAGGGCTAGGCCAGGCCAGCTCGACCTGGCCCCACTAACACCAACACTGACCTTCTCATAGACCCACAGAGAGGGAGAGGGAGTAGTGGAGAGAGAGAGAGAGAGTTGGGGAGAGAGAGATGGAGAAAGAGGGAGTGAGAGAGAGATTGGAAGAGGGGGGGAGACAGGAAGAGGTGGAGGTGAGGGATGGAGATAGAGGTCTGGAGAAAGAAAGTGAGAGGGAAAGAAAGGAAGAGGTGGAGGTGAGGGATGGAGATAGAGGTCTGGAGAAAGAAAGTGAGAGGGAAAGAAAAACAGAAAGCGAGGAAGACAACGAGAGGACAGACAGAGAGGTGGAGACAGACAGAGAGAGTGGGAGGGTGTGTAATCGCAGTGTATGTAAACTGACACAAAAATAGAATGTTGAAGAATAACCTTCATTTCCAGCCCCTGACTCACTGCCTGATATTGTTAAAAGGAGGCCAGTGAAGCGTTTGTTGCTCTTCCAGCAGAAGTTGTGTGTAATTGGGGGTGCATTAGTGGGGTCAAAGTGCGTGTAAACATTCTCTACTAGAATAGAAGAGTTAAGATGACTGTCATGACTCACTAAACTGATCATGATAAAGGTGGTTAAGTGGCTTCATACAAAACCTAGTGAGTTTCAGTTGTTGTTACTGTACGGGTGAGACAGTGAGAGTTGAGAGAAATGGGGGCAGGAGAGGTCAAACACTTACAAATGAAATATGTTTTTCTGGAAGATATCTTTAAACGGAAAGATACCCGATACTCGTTATTACTAAGTCTGATAATGATTAATCAGGGGAATGCAGGCGGAATACACGCTACCCTACTCACGTTACTCCTGAGTGGCGCAGTGGTCTAAGGCACTGCATTGCATTGCATCGCATCGCAGTGCTAACTGTGCCACTAGAGATCCTGGTTCGAATCCAGGCTCTGTCGCAGCCGGCCGCGACTGGGCGGCGCACAATTGGCCCAGCGTCGTCCAGGGTAGGGGAGGGAATGGCTGGCAGGGATGTAGCTCAGTTGATAGTGGGTTCATTTCCCACGGGGGGCCAGTATAAAAAAATATGTATTCACTAACTGTAAGTCGCTCTGGATAAGAGCGTCTGCTAAATGACTAAAATGTAAATGTACCCTATTACATCATAGATATTAAGGAAGTAGGAAGGGATTGGACAGGTCAGTGTATGTAAACATTGACATTTTTCTTTACACAGTATTATGTAAGTAGCATATAAACGCAAACTCATACGTAGAGGATTAATATAATCTCTACAAACATAGATTTACAATTGGGTTATGATGAAACATGAAGATAATTCACAGATTCTGCAGATAATTCACACACAGACAGGAAATACAAAAATGAACAGGTAAACATGCACAGTCATAAAAACTCTAATAATTCCTTGTTGTCTGCTGTTGTTATCTGTGTGTGATTTATGATGCTTGGGGTTTAGTGGGTTCTATTGTAATGGCCGGTGATGGAAGGGCTGATGTGCGTCAGTGTGGACAGACACCCAACCAGGCTCTGTCAGATGTGTGGGGAGGAGAGGAGGAGGAGGAGGGGTTATAAATGGTTTAAATGGTAGATTACTGAGGTGGTGTGAGCTCTAATGACTCTGTAACAGACGTAAGCATGTGTGAGTGTGTGTCCACAAAAGGGCATCCTTACACACACACACCCTGTGTGTATGTGTGTATGTGTGTGTGTGTGTGGGGGGGGGGGGGGGACGACGACAGACAGACTGCGACGTCACAGAATTCCTGCTTCCTTTGTCCATCTGCCCCCCTCTCTCTTTCCCTCCTTCTCTCCCCCCTCCTCCCCTCTCTCTTTCCCTCCTTCTCTCCCCTCCTCCCCTCCCTCTCACCCCCCTTCTCCCCCTGGGGTGTTTGTCAGCAGCTTTCAGCTTCCGTAGAATAACATAATAGACTCAGTGTGTGGCTGACGCAGGGAGCATGGCACAGAGAGCAGAGGTGGTCAGCTCTGTTACAATACATCACACACACACACTCACAGACAGAGACGGTGAGGGAAGACTGACAAAGAGAGAGAATGCTCAAGTAAAGTCTCCTGGGCGACTTTGCTACACGCATAAGAATGTGCTAAAAATAGGATCCCTCACTCACTCTCTCTTTTTCTCTCTTTTTATTTTCTCTCTGTCTTTCTCTTTTTGGAAGTGGACCTCCTAGAGTTGCAGTGTGGGGTCACTCTGGGGAGTTGATGTAGCAGCCAGCCAAGCCAGCTGATGGAAATGTTTAACTGTTACTGGGCTGCTGAGAAAGATGTGTTGTGTTTTGTTTTTGTATGTGTAGTTTTTGTTGTTTAGGGCTTCTTGTCTTTACAGATCATTAAGCCTTCCGTAAAAGTATGGCTACTGCATGTTACACTTCTAATGTATTAAAGGCACACCTGCAGGAGGGGGAGAGAGAAAGAGAGAGAGAGAGAGAGAGAGAGAGAGAGAGAGAGAGAGAGAGAGAGAGAGAGAGAGAGAGAGAGAGAGAGAGAGAGAGAGAGAGAGAGAGAGAGAGAGAGAGAAAGAAAGAGCGATAGAAAGAGAGAGAGAGAGAGAGAGAGAGAGAGAGAGAGAGAGAGAGAGAGAGAGAGAGAGAGAGAGAGAGAGAGAGAGAGAGAGAGAGAGAGAGAAAGAAAGAGCGATAGAAAGAGAGAGAGAGAGAGAGAGAGAGAGAGAGAGAGAGAGAGAGAGAGAGAGAGAGAGAGAGAGAGAGAGTGGGTGAGATGAAGGTAAGAGAGATACAGAAGAGATGGACAGAGAAAGGCATAGATGGACAGAGAAGGTAAGATAGATGGAAGAGATGGAGAGAGAGAGGGAGAGGGATGCAGACAGGACACACACAATGACAGGGGAGGAAAGAATGTTTAGGGCGACTGAGAATGGCGGTGAGAGGAGAGGGAGCTCTGAGACTGGCATTGCTTCCCCAGCGCATTAACACTGGCCCGAGATGGAGAGAGCGAGAGGGAGGGAGACAGCCGGGCAGATGGAAAGAGTGTTTGCACAGTAAAAAGTTCCTTTTTGCGTGGGTTGCGTGCTTCCCCCCTCCCTTCCCCCCATCCTTGCTCCTCTCCCTCTCTGTCTCTGACCTATTGCTTCAACTCCATCATTCATAGATTTCTTCACTTGCAGACGCAAGACAACTTGGAAGGAGTGAGGGAGAAAGAGAGAGAGAGAGAGGGAACGTGAGCAGGAGAGCAACGCAGAGTGAGGGGGAGGGACGATTGGAGAGGGTTTTCGGCTGGCACTCACAGTCACACACACACACACACTGTGTTCTGTCACATACCATATAGTTCGGTTCCAAACTAAATGTGTAAATGTAGCTTTATTAAAGAACAGACTTAAATGTTTCTCACTCTTCTCGCTTCTCTCCCCTCTCTCTTTCATCCCTTCTTCCTTTGTAGAGAGAGAGTATGTTAACTGATAGAGGAGAACTGTAATAATGATGCTGGTTAACGTCCTCTTCTAATGAGCCAATGAAAGGGAGCAGAACAGATGCACCATATCACAACACAACACAACACAACACAACACAATACAACACAACACAATACAGGACAACACAACACAATACAGGACAACACAACACAGGACAACACAACACAGGACAACACAACACAGGACAACACAACACAACACAGGACAACACAGCACAACACAACACAACACAGCACAGTACAACACAACACAGGACAACACAACACAAGACAACACAACACAAGACAACACAGGACAACACAAGACAACACAACACAAGACAACACAGGACAACACAAGGCAACACAACACAAGACAATACAGGACAACACAACACAATACAGGACAACACAACACAACACAGGACAACACAACACAACACAGAACAACACAACACAGGACAACACATCACAACACAACACAGGACAACACAACACAGGACAACACATCACAACACAACACAGGACAACACAATACAGGACAACACAACACAGGACAACACAACACAGGACAACACATCACAACACAACACAGGACAACACAACACAGGACAACACAACACAGCACAACACAACACAGGACAACACAGGACAATACAGGACAACACAACACAATACAGGACAACACCACACAGGACAACGCAACACAGGACAACACAACACAGAACAACACAACAGAAGACAACACAACACAGGACAACTCAACACAAGACAACACAAGACAACACTGGTCAACACAAGACAACACAACACAGGTCAACACAACACAACACAAGACAACACAACACAGGACAACACAAACAACCAAACACAGGACAACACAACACAGGACAACACAAGACAACCAAACACAGGACAACACAACACAGGACAACACAACACAGGACAGCACAACACAACACAGGACAACACAGGACAGGACAACACAAGGCAACACAACACAAGACAACACAGGACAACACAACACAGGACAACACAACACAAACACAGGACAACACAAGACAACACAACACAGGACAACACAGGACAACATAACATAACACAACACAGGACAAAACAACACAGGACAACACAAGGCAACACAACACAAGACAACACAGGACAACACAACACAGGACAACACAACACAACACAGGACAACACAACACAGGACAACACAGGACAACATAACACAACACAGGACAACACAAGGCAACACAGCACAACACAACACAACACAACACAGGACAACACAGGACAACACAACACAGGACAACACAACACAGAATAACATAACACAGGACAACACAACACAGGACAACACAACACAACACAACATAGGAC
>NW_028163983.1:0-38127 GCF_964263955.1 Coregonus lavaretus | reverse complement strand
CAGACAATGATTATCATTTGAAATGAACATATTGTGATTTGGAGGTATAAAATAATTTTACGTTGATCATCAATTAAATGCCAAAACTGTTTGAAATCCAAACTCAGTTCAACCTTGAGGAAAAATATATATCTCCCTCACATCCGTTTACAGAGTGATAGTCTTCTAGATGTCCTCTCATGTGTGCTCAAGAGAAACGGTGAAAAACCTCTAAATTGTTCCAAGTCTTATGAAACATTTGAATCAGCCTGTTCAGGACAGGGAATCCAGGAAGAGATGTGAGGAAACTACTGCTATTCCTGAACAAACTGTCTTCAGCCAGGTGAAGGCTCTCTCTCTCTCTCTCTCTCTCTCTCTCTCTCTCTCTCTCTCTCTCTCTCTCTCTCTCTCTCTCTCTCTCTCTCTCTCTCTCTCTCTCTCTCTCTCTCTCTCTCTCTCTCTCTCTCTCTCTCTCTCTCTCTCTCTCTCTCTCTCTCTCTCTCTCTCTCTCTCTCTCTCTCTCTCTCTCTCTCTCTCTCTCTCTCTCTCTCTCTCTCTCTCTCTCTCTCTCTCTCTCTCTCTCTCTCTCTCTCTCTCTCTCTCTCTCTCTCTCTCTCTCTCTCTCTCTCTCTCTCTCTCTCTCTCTCTCTCTCTCTCTCTCTCTCTCTCTCTCTCTCTCTCTCTCTCTCTCTCTCTCTCTCTCTCTCTCTCTCTCTCTCTCTCTCTCTCAAGAGTGCTCCTAATAATGTCACAATGACCCACATCAAAACTAGTTCTCAATAAATCCACTTAAATGTTAATAGAGTCCTGGAGCTAGTCAGACGGACCGCACAGCAAAAAATATCCAAACATTCCAACATTCTGCATGATTTTTTTTTGTAGAAGTCTGCTTTTGTATACGTCTGGATGTTTGTGTTCCTGTGAGAGTGTGTCAGTGTGTGTGACTAGGAGATGTGCGAGTGTGTGTACGTACTGGTGATGTGCACTGTGTGTGTGTGTGTCGGAGTGCATGTCAATCGAGGAGGGGCTTTTCTGTTTCCATATGGTTAGTGGCTAGTGTTTCACATGGGAAAGAAAAAGGGATACGTTCTATCTACTTCTCCTCCTCCCAGCTCCGGTCAGAGGGCGCTGCCAAGACGGAGCCGACCCCAGCTGCCTTCCTTCCCTCGTCTTCTTCAGGGACATTAATCACTCTGTTCTGAGGCTGCTCTCTGGGCCAAGGCCCTCATAGATGTTTGTTTAAGCATATTCTCTCTCGCTCTCTCTCTCAATTTATTCAGTTCGGGAAACAAATCTGCTTGGTAAATTTTTCCTCTTCTCATTCGTTCCACTTTTGCTGACGTACGTTATTCACTTTGACAAGCCATGTTTGCTGATTTGGTCTTTTACTAGGGCCGGCGCACCGGCACCGAATCACCATCAGGCCTCTACCTGTTGCCTGACTCACAGTTTCACAATACAGGGTCGACTACAGCGCAGAAACTGGCTTGAATATTTCTCATTATCCTTTACAGCACGGTTCCAGCTACTATGGTGGATACGTAACCATGCCAACCCAGACTGTACAGCTCGGCTTGGTTCAGTTTGACCCTATGGTGTGAATCAGGCATGTGTGCGAGCCAAAAGGCCACACTATAATCAAATTAAATTAAATTTTATTGGCCACATGCGCCGAATACAACAGGTGCAGACATTACAGTGAAATGCTTACTTACCCACTAACATGCATTACACTCTGCCTTGATCCATTCGCATTGTGTGGAAAATTGATGAGCGCTTCAGCAGCCCTCAGAAAGGTCATCATGTTCTGCTTTTACCATCTGGACCTGTATTCAAAGAGTCTCTGAGTAGGGGTTTCCACTAGATATCACAGCCACAAAGTCAGAACGGATATCAAAAAGATATCATGAAAACATAAATGAGCTTTTTGGTCTTAATTTAAGGTTAGGGTTAGGCATAAGTTTCGCAGTGTGGTTAAGGTTACGGTTAGATTTAAAATCAGATTTGAGGAATTGTATTAATAGGAGGGGTTTATGTATTTGTGGCTGTGGTAACTAGTGACTACCCTGTGTAGGTGCTGATATCAGATTAGTCATGCCTTTCGGAGCATAATGGATAAGATTACAAGGAGCTGATCCTAGATCAGCACTCCTACTCTGAGACTTTTTGTTTATATGGGCCCTGGACTGTGCCATGCTCTAGACTGTGTACCAATATCCATCTGACCTCTAGCTCTTTCTACGGAGGTCACCCACGAATAGATTGCCAATGTTTCGTACTAGTGTACTTCCTAATATGCTGTGCGATGGTAATCGATGTATGAAACACATTAACGTTTTTTTCTGAACAGTATTTTCTCTGCCTATTAAAAGATGTATTCTGGCTAGATATGCTTACTGTTTTTTATAGGTCTAATTTGCACACATTTACTATGCCAAGACTAAGATGTGCCAGTCACATCTTAAAGAGGAAAAACAAGACTAAGCTAACAGTACAACCATTTATCTGCTCAAAACACAAGCAGTATCACTAATATCCACCACCTGATCAACTGGAGGGAAGAAGCGAGGATATTCAGCTTGAACTAAAACATGAGTCACTGTGCTGCCATTTTCTTTTTTAATAACCCACTTGTAGCTCTGATATTCTCGTGGTTGTGTTGCTGTGACGTCGCTGTTCCCTGTTCTGGTACGCGGTGGCTATAAAAATAGCCTTTTCATATTGGTGCAGCAGAGAAAGCAGATGTTCCCACAGCGAGGGACTGGGGGCTAGAGGCCTGGAGGGATGACTCCTTTGACCAGGGAGCAGGTCCCTGGCTGGCTGTGTCCCTGTGCTAATGCTAACATGTGTAACAGATGTGATCGTACTATGTAACTCTATTGCGTTGTGTTTTTAAAGAAAGGACTATCCAGCCAGCAATCCCTGTTGATTGGTGTTTATTCTGATGATAGACACAAGTAAGCAAATTAGATATGAAGGACAACAGTATGTTGATGGCTGTAGATTCATTGTTAGTCGTTTGCATGTCATTATCATACTGGGTATTTTGTAATCAAATATCATAACAATGACAAAAATAGTACAAAATACAATAAATGTAAGTACCTGACGATAGACACAAGGAAGCACATTAGATGTGCAGGACCAACAATATGTTGATGGCTGTAGATTTGTGATTTGTGTGTTAGCATGGAAATAACTGTGAATAAGCAGGGAGCTTATGCGACCATTACAATTAGAGCAGGCTAGCTAACTCGCTCTTACAGCAATAACATACAAAAGCACATCCCAGGAAGCCTGCAATATCTAACAGGTACCACACACACATATACACAGTGCATTTGGAAAATATTCAGACCGGTTGACTTTTTCCACATTTTGTTATGTTACAGCCTTATTCTAAAATTGATTAAATACTTTTTTTCCCTCATCAATCTACACACAATATACCCTATAATGACAAAGCGAAAACAGGTTTTTAGACATTTTTGCAAATGTATTAAAAAAAAACAATTTCATATATTTTACAATAAGGCTGTAACGTGGGTTTCTTATTGGTGTCCTTTAGTAGTGGTTTCTTTGCATTAATTTGACCATGAAGGCCTGATTCACGCAGTCTCCTCTGAACAGTTGATGTTGAGATGTGTCTGTTACTTGAACTCTGTGAAGCATTTATTTGGGCTGCAATCTGAGGTGCAGTTAATTGCCGATTTCTGAGGCTGGTAACTCTAATGAACTTATAACTCTGGGTCTTCCTTTCCTGTGGCGGTCCGCATGAGAGCCAGTTTCATCATAGCACTTTTTGCGACTGCACTTGAAGAAACTTTCAAAAGTTCTTGACATTTCTGGCTTGACTGACCTTCATGTCTTAAAATAATGATGGACTGTTGTTTCTTTTTGCTTATTTGAGCTGTTCTTGCATAATATGGACTTGGTCTTTTACCAAATCTTCTGTATACCACCCCTACCTTGTCACAACACAACTGATTGGCTCAAATGCATTAAGAAGGAAAGAAATTCCACAAATTAACTTTTAACAAGGCACACCTATTAATTGAAATGCATTCCAGGTGACTACCTCATGAAGCTGGTTGAGAGAATGCCAAGAGTGTGCAAAGCTGTCATCAAGGCAAAGGGTGGCTACTTTGAAGAATCTCAAATATAAAATATATTTTGATTTGTTTAACACTTTTTTGGTTACTACATGATTCCATATGTATTATTTCATAGTTGTGATGTTTTATTTTATTTATTTATTTATTTTACCTTTATTTAACTAGGCAAGTCAGTTAAGAACAAATTCTTATTTACAATGATGGCCTACACCGGCCAAACCCGGACGATGCTGGGCCAATTGTGCGCCGCCCTATGGGACTCCCAATCACGGTAGGTTGTGATACAGCCTGGAATCGAACCAGGGGGTCTGTAGTGACGCCTCAAGCACTGAGATGCAGTGCCTTAGACCGCTGCGCCACTCGGGAGCCCAGGTCTTCACTATTATTCTACAATGTAGAAAATAATAAAAATAAAGAAAAACCCTGGAATGAGGAGGTGTGTCCAAACTTTTGACTGGTACTGTATATATACATGGAAATGTACATAGTGAACTCGTACACATTGTAAATAGAATGCACTATTTCAGAACGTGACCTATCACTTTCATGTCAATATCAGACTGGGAAGAATTGACGTTTCGCGATCTCCCCCTATCTGCAAACATGACCAATGGCATAATATGTCAATTCAACCAACCATTAGGAATACATAAACATCTAATACATATTTCTGCAGTGGCAAGTGGAAACATAACCAACCCTGTTACACATGCTCCCACCCCTTATCAGAGAGGAACCAGGGAGGCAGGCTGCCTCTGTTTGTTTATCCCCCATACCAGCCCAGCCCCCAGGTGCTCTGCAGAGCCATACATTTTACACAGATGTATCTCTATATATGACTGCGAAGGACTACAAGCCCAAAACAATGCTACTAGCAGAGGTCTCAGAACCAAATCAGCTTCAATGTTAAGGCTGTCACAAGATACAATTTTCTCACTGTTATCCATGTCCACAGTGCTGCTGGAATAATAACAGGTACTCCAGTACACAGGTTTCAGAATAACATTGCTAATGTCAAATTTGGAAGATAAATGGACCTCAGTTAAGGAAACGTCTAAAGAGATCAGTGTCAATTTAAAAAGCTTTTTTCCTGTGCTGCTGTTGCTGTCTGTTCTATGACTGAGACTCCTGCATCATTTGGGATTTAATTCTGTATATCAGCGGTCTTGTCACAAAACTGCCAAGTCCATTAATCTCATCAGGACTGTCTGTCTCTCAGTAACTGTGTCACCTGAGCCATGGGACGTCCCTGGCTTATTCTAGGTTTAAACACAAAGCGTAGACACACAGAGAGAAGGCACACTGCGGAGCTACATTATATCAAAGCCGGGTACAGTACGCCCCCCGAGCCCCCTACAGATAACCCAAAGCATAGTCATCTGTGCAAAACTGCAACTTTCCTTTGGAGTCAGTGCACAGGCCACATCCTGTCACAGCTCTAACTCGCCACATCATTTGTTCCTCTGCAGAGAACAACGGCATAATTCAAAGGTGTAAATGTTGAACACAGGAAACAGATATAGTAATGGTGCTCTCTACTGATGGTACTTTTCGGGGGTTTTGACACCTCCGGACTTCCGCCCAGCTATTTTCTTGCTTGATTACTTGAAAACTGCTGTGAACAAAACAGAAAACAGTGTATTATTATTAAAATGTATGCACACATGACTGTAAGTCGCTTTGGATAAAAGCGTCTGCTAAATGGCATATTATTTTATATTATATTATTATTGCTCACTTGTGATTCTGTTGGTCATATGGTTAAAAATACATGACGCTAGAGGCATCAGTGAGGCATCTAACTCTCTT
This sequence comes from Coregonus lavaretus, assembly GCF_964263955.1. Lineage (NCBI taxonomy): Eukaryota > Metazoa > Chordata > Actinopteri > Salmoniformes > Salmonidae > Coregonus > Coregonus lavaretus. Next base: position 32,224 of record NW_028163983.1, on the reverse strand, counting down.
TTGGCTCCCACAAAGTCTAGCCACTTCTGAAGTCTCTCCCCTCAGACCTGGAGTACGGTGTCCATTTTAGGACACCCTCACACCTCCACAAATAGACACTGTACCGGAGACAATTCTCACTTACTGGAAGGAGAGAGGCTCAGAAAGCCCATCTCCTCTTCAGAGCAGGGGACATACTCAGACACACTGGAGGAAATGCTGAAATAACACTCCCACTCACTGAACCATTACACACTGAGTGTCAGAGCAATCTCTCTCTGAGTCTTCATCACTACACATGGGGTCTATCTCAGGTTACATAGGCATTACACTGATGAAAGATGGTCAATGTGTGACTGTGTCCAACCGGTCATTAATGGAAGAGCCTTCATTGCTTTTAAGCATTGCCAGGCTGAATAGTGTAACTATGGCAATTGAAATAAAAGTGTTGTTTCAAATCATGTACAAGAAAGCACAATTGCAGTCAAAATTGCGGGCCAGTGTTGACACAAAGACAAGGTATCGCCTCATCACATATGGCAGCTCCCCAATTCAATTATAATCTCTTTTGAAATCAATAATCCCGTCTATATAAAGGGTATGAAATATATTGGAGGGATAAGATTATAAGATGCTGTGGCAGGGGGAATGAGAATCCTATTTCTGTCCAGGGCCAGGTTATGAGGCTTCATACAGTATTATAATTGACATGTTACCTGCTCCTGTTGTAATAGATCTGATAATAAACAGACAGGTTCTCCACCACCCCACCAACCCTGTCTGTCTGTCTGTATTCTGTATGTCAACTCACAATGTGATGATTTGTCCTGCCTGTCAAAGAGAAATTGCTCTTTGGGTTTCTATTCCTCCTCACTCTCCATCTCTATCCCTCCCTCCCTCAATCTCTCCATCTCTCACTGCTGTGGTGAAGTGATGATTCTGTCTGGCACGCATAGGGTTCTCCTGTGGGTACCTGGAGGGTGGTCACGAACAGCCCCAGCTTACTGCTGCCTGAGCCCAGGGAGAGCTGCTGGGGGAATATTAATCGGGCCACACACACACACAAACACAAACACACACACACAGCATGCGGAATGACACAGTGGAAAATCCCACAGGGAGAGGTCCCACTCCCACAGACAGCAACATGACTCCTTCCGGTCTGTAATGAAACATGCTCTCTACACACTGACTAGCAGTACCACAGGAACATCATGGTTAATAAAAAAAACATTACACTGACATTCACATCAATATGCACGCCACGCTTGGTGGACACGCTGTGTTTGAAATCCTCGCCGCTGTGATAAAACGCGCCGCTTATTAAAATGGCCACTTGTGTCATTCATCCTGCATCAAACCCCCGGGGGGATCATGAGTTTATGAAATGGTGAAGTATTAAGCTCGACACCGCAACGGAATTGGATGCCATTCAGCTGTGTCAAATGGCATGGTGGGGGCCGTGGAGGAGACAGAGCCCCTCACATCAGGGACACTTGATGGCCTATAGAGATATACAGTGTTTGATAGAGCAGAGACCTTGAAGGGACAATGATGGCTGAACTGGAACATGAATCAGTCCCAGTCCTAGTGACCAGGGTGAAGGACGGGAGGGAAGGGGGGCTTCTTTAGTGTCACGTGCTATCTGGGCAGATTGACCCGCAGCCAACCTCGGTAGCTCAATTGGTAGAGCACGCCAGGGTAGTGGGTTCGATCCCCGGGACCACCCATACGTAAAAATGTATGCACACATGACTGTAAGTCGCTTTGGATAAAAGCGTCTGCTAAATGGCATATCATTATTATTATTATTATTAACCACTCTATACTATTAGCCGTGTGAGGAGACTGTCATGACAACCGAGTGACCTGATGGCGAAAGTGAAGGATTTGAGGGGGATACTCCCTTACAGAAAAAAATAATGATTTGACATGTGAAAAATCACATGATTTCACATGAAATTTCACATGTGAAATCATGTGTTTTTGGAACATTTCACATGTGATCACATTTACACATATGTTAAGTTAATGTGATAACATGTGACAACACAAGGTCACATGTGAAGTTCATGTGGTTCTTCCGTAAAGGCTGTTTGTACGAGGGGTGGCTGTCAGTTTTCAGAATAGGACGATTTTCTTTTCAGTCATAGAGAAGATGCTATTTCCTACAGTACATATTTTTAGCCATGTCTTTGAGCTTAGATGGACTCAAAGGGAAATTTTTCCAAACCCTTTTATGTTGGATAAAGCTCTTATAGCCTAATGCCTTCAACTCCATATCAGATTTTTTTCCCCTTCAGCTTTAACTTCAATTATAACTTCATTATTATAATTTGTATTATAATTTGTAATGAAATTAAATGTACCCCTTTCTTCTAAGATCATTATAGCTGTTGATAATTTGCCCAAAATGATATTATGTAGTGTAAATCAAATGACATGCTGCAAAGCAACTTCAATAACAGCAGACAAAATGTTTTGTATATTCCATGATTATCCTTCATTTAAAATTATACAAATGCATCCATTATAGGCCAATCACCTGTAGGGGGTGTTTAGAAACGTCATGCTGTTAGTTTTCATAGACCCCGGCTCTGATGATAGCCTCACCATTCTGTTTCATCACAGTTGTTCAACCTTCCTATGATTACATTAACCCGGTAGCCATGCTCTGTGGAAGCACATTAAAATGATAACATTCTCTATCTCTGAGACAAAAGTCCTTCATCCATTACACACAGTCAAAAAAAAGTGTTGTTTGTCTCATGCCACAGTAATGGGAGCAACGATCAACATAAAAACATAATCACAAAACTTGTTGAACCGCCTGGCAAGACCCATTAATATAATGATTAACAGGGAGGAAGGAGGACATAGAACACACGTCATTCTACAGTTCCCATCGCCGGTTCATTAAATTCCCTAATGAACGTATGTGACAAGTTCTAACTTCTAACCTGGACAAGTGAAACTAAACAGATGTCAACGCTGACTATGAATATAACTGTAAAAACTACAGGAGAGTGGAGAAAAGAATAGCTCCTTTTCTTAAATATACACAAACACACACACACTGCCTGCGGGGACATTACCCTTGGGGGGTCAGTTCCCAGGGTCATCCGTCTGCTGCTTCTGTATTAGATAGTGTAACATCAAGCCTGACTGCTTCGGAGAAATATCAGGGCAAAGGTCAAATTCACACAGGATCCATCCCACTCCTCCATGTTGCATTTATTATACCAGGCCAGGGGTGTCCTATGTGGGAAATAATTAAATATGGAACCGATTGCTTGTCTTGACATTACTCTATTTTCTGGGGCTTGACACACGTCTACATAAAGTAGACAGACAAACACTTAAGAACATAACATTCGAAGATTTTATATACTGAATAACCACATAAGGTAGCAAGTACTTGGACTGCAGTCAGAAGCCTTAGTCGGCAGATGGAGTCAAATGTCGAGCCCAAGTGGAAACCAGTTATAGAAGGCAGTGTTTTGCTGTCCCTTCAGTGTTGACGCACAGAGACACAGGTCCTGGGAACCAGCGTGACACACTGACGTGCCAACCGTTTGACCATTAACGGTCAAAACAGGAACAAGTCTCGACAAAGCTGATAGGAATGCTGCTGACCAATGGGCCGGCTACATATAAGGGCATATATCAGCGTTGTATTTCTCATGCCACAGTAATGGGAGCAACGATCAACTTAAAAACATGATCACATAACTTGTTCAACCGCCTGGCAAGACCCATTAATATAATGATTAACAGGGAGGAAGGAGGACAAAGAACACACGTCATTCTACAGTTCCCATCGCCGGTTCATTAAATACCTTAATGAGCGTACAGGTAACTACCAAAATAAATGAAACACCAACATAAAGTGTCTTAATAGGGCATGGGCCACCACAAGCAAGAACAGCATCAATGCACCTTGGCACGACGGTGGCCAACATAATGGCCTGCCCAGCATATCTATACATGACCCTAAACATGATGGGATGTTAAACATTTAATTCACTCAGGAACCACACCTGTGTGGAAGCACCTGCTTTCAATACACTTCGTATCCGTCATTTACAAGGGTTTCCCTTATTTTGGCAGCTACCTGTATGTAACTTCTAACCTGGAGAAGTGAAACTAAACAGATGAAAAATGTGTCCCTGAGCTTTGGTACATACAGCACTGCAGGGCCTTGACCCATCATCTCAAGGGCAGGAGAGCTCCAGAGTATGCTACACAAGAGACACCTGAGCCCAGAGTGTAGACACACACACGCACGCGCACACACACTCTCTCACTAAGAGTCCCCCACACACACTTTGGGCAGCCACTGAGTCCTCCACATTTATAATGCATGAGAACCAGAGTAGACAGACTAGAGCCTGATATAGGATCTTCCCTTTGGGAGACAGGGGAATTCCCCTATAGACCCATCCAGCAGTCAGCTAGTGTTTACTTGTTGCCTCTACTTAGAAGTCCTCTGCAATACATAACTGACAAACAAGAGTACAGTCTTGCTGCCACGGCGATGGTCAAGTTACATAACGCTGTTAGTATTATGTAACATCAGTACCACTCCAGATTTTTGAGGATCAACGATTACAGAACAAAAAGACAGAAAGAATCGGACTAAAATGGTTGACATTTGGGATAACTTACAAGATCAAAAGCCGGGAATTAATATTGGTGGTTGAACCTATCGCTACATTAACTCTGTCAAACTAGCACATTGCCTTAGGGCAGGGATGGGCAACTTTGATGGGGGTGGGGGCCACAAAAAAACTGAACTCATCATGAGGGGCCGCAGTGGCTCGTGGGTCTGCGTACCCATATCCATGAGCATATATCACTTCAATGTGTCTTCTAGACCCTATTTCTAAACTAGTCTGGTGCATGGAATACAAATAACTATGCCAGAGGGGAGATCTGAGACAGTGAGACAGCATGAAATAGATACAAGCTGAGCTAGGCAAAACAGACACGTTTCATAATAGGATTCTACCAAAAACATGAGACAACTAACAGTCAGTGTGTGATTCAGCCTTTATTCAGAGTATTTACATTAATGAGGAGAAAAAGAGAGGGGGGGGGAGAGGTGAGGGTCATGTTTTTTTTATCCGGCCAGCTTCTTCAGCAAGTGTCCATACAGCGTGTCTCCCACCAGTTCTCTCACGGCCTCCGTGTCCTCGGCGTCTGTCAGAGACACAAATGATGGCCATGACCCTTGATCTTTGATCAGATACTGATCATATGACCCGTCTGTCCTCTGGCGGTATGGGAGCCTTCTGATCTAAAGGTTACAGGTTCGAATCCCTCTGAGGGAGCTGGGACTGCTCTGTATTCAACTCTGTCTTTAGTGGGGTTGAGTCAGAGTGGGTTATGAAATGTAGATGAGAGCACTGTTTTAGATGAATAATACATCCCAGCTGAGCCAATGCAGGAGCTCCCTGCTGCTCTGTGAAGCTCTTCTACCTGCATTCACTTAGACTGGGGAGTTTAGAAAGCATGACAATGGTTGCTTAGTGAAGGCAAAGCAGAAAGTGTGACATCATCATGCAGAAGCAGGATGGCATGCATTACGGATGGACCATTCACGTAGCTCGCCCCTTCATGAAAATGCATTAGGGCAGGATGTTAAATCAAGAAATGCACACAGGTAGTATGTAGTAGCTGCATGTCCTCGCTTTCTTGTTGAGGGTACAACTTTATAAGTGTTGTTAAAACACATATTTACATAGTAATGACATACTGCAGACAGGTACACAGGTTCACTTAACATAAATGTTTTAGTTTGCAACAGTAAAACACCTGGGAGTGGTGGTACAATGTAAATACCATCTGCATGGCAACGCCGCTGAGAAGACACTCAGTCTATTCATTTACTGCTGAAATAAACACAAGCAGAGAGAGATAAAAGTCCCCACAGGTATAACAAATATGCCTCTCTCCTCACGACACCTTGCTTTTACCTGTACAGCAACAGCCATAATAATCCTGCATTCTCACACAGTGTGAAGTCAGAGAAAAGAAGCTTCTAGATAGACAACATAAAACACACCATAGCTACATTTACTTTACCCCCTTCCTTGTTATTAAGCAAATGACTCATATATAATATCTCAGTTCTGTCGACAGAGTCAGAGAAGGGGGATGTGTTTGGTTGTTATTTGTGATGGGGGTGGGTGAAGATGTGTACCATTGTGTGTGGAACTCAGACTTGGTGACAGGCGACAGCTACAAACACACAGGCAGCGCTATCTATCAGCAATAAGCTGATGTCACACTGCTAGCTGGGTTTAGCCAGAAGGACCTCCCTCTCTCTAGCTTCAGTAGATCTCGTCTGTCGCTCTTTTTCTCTCTCTAACATCTCCCTCTCTTTGAGCCTCTCCCTCACTCCCTCTCTCTTCCAAACCCTATATTGCCCTCTCCCCCTCTCTTTCTTCCCCACTAACATCACTATCTCTCTCTATCTCTCTCTCCCTACCCCTTTCCCCTCCCTCGCTCTCTCCCAACCCCCTCTCTCTCGCTCTCTCTCTCTACCTCCTTTCCCCTCCCTCGCTCTCTCCTAACCCCCTCTCTCCCTACCCCCTTTCCCCTCCCTCTCCCAACCCCCTTTCCCTTCCCTCCCTCTCTCTCTCCCAACCCCCCCCCCCCCCCCCCTCTCTCTCCCTACCCCCTCGCTCTCTCTCTCCCTCTGTCCCTAACCCCTCTCCCTCTTCAGCCCTCGGTCTCCATGACCACTATGTGTCTCATGATGAGTTAGGTAACAGTTCTCTGAAATCGCAGCGAGGAGCACCAACACACCCAGAGGCTCAATTATTAACACACGCTGCAGGAACAGGAAGCTACTAGGCTTAGTTGCCGTTAGGATATCTGTCATCAGTCATTTTCTTTTATGAATAAGGCCTACCTAAAATGGCTATCTGCAGACTATATAATCAAAAACAACAATAAAAACATTGGGGGGAAAAAAGCAATCTGTGAGAGCCTGCATTTATGCATTTAGGCAAGCAGTCAGCTCACCGGACCTTTGATTCAATCAAGAGGCTAATTAAGGGATTCAAGTACGGATTAATGATTTCTGTGGGCCAAATTGATTTGCCCTGCTAGTGCGTCATTGTGTTGTCGAAACAGGAGACAGTTCAACAGCGTGTCTGCCCTGTAGCCAGGATGGCAGTGTTTATATAGAAGCTGTCAGTGTCAGGCACAGGAGGTTGGTGGCACATTAATTGGGGAGAACGGGCTCGTGGTAATGACTGGAGTGGAATCAGTGGAATGGTATCAAATACATCAAACATGGTTTCCAGGTGTTTGATGCCATTCCATTTGCTCTGTTCCGGACATTATTATGAGCCGTTCTCTCCTCAGCAGCCTCCACTGGTGTCAGGTAGCTGGACCATCTGTCACTCTGTGAGCACAGCAGCTACTGGCTCCTACAGAGAGGGCCATGCAGAGCAGACAGAGTATAGTACACATGCACACTCACACAGTACATGCATATGCAACACAAACAGACAGGAAGCTAGCTACTGTATTATGTAGTGCAGTCTATGTCATTCATTAGTGGGACAGGCCAGGGACAGATGGAGATGGTGCTCATGGAGCAGAAAGCTAAGCATGAATAGACTCGACAGCATGTAGTCCTAAAAACCAGAAATGAGTTACCTCTGGTTCGTTTCTATGGGAGAAATGAATGGGGAAAGAAGGGGGTTTTGGGATAAACGCCGAAAATAAGGTCTGAGTTTAACACAGGCTTAGGAGTTCCTATACGTTTTGTTCTATGAGATAGTATCAGTCATTCATTCATTCATTCATTCATTCATCAGTCAGTTAACATGACCTTTATGAATTACGAAACCTTTAATGTGCTTAACATGCTTTTTTAAATTACATAAATGCTTCAGAATTCACAAAAAGTGACATTAGCTGATGAAGATTATCTCATAGAACAAAACGTATAAGATCTCTTAAGCCTGTGTTGACCACTGACTTTATTTTCTGCGTTTATCCAAAAACCCTACAAAAACTCCTTTCATTTGCCAATAGGCTTTTCCCAACTAACCATGGCAGAGTGCCTACAAAAAGACACCATTACTATTTCTCTCTATTCACAATATATACGTATAATATATATCCCCAGTCTGTCCTGTGTATTTCCACCCACATCCTATAATGAGCAGCTGTGTGATGAATTCTCTGTATGTGTCCCTCAGTGCGTGTGTGCGTGTGTGCGTGCGAGGGTGTGTGTGCGTGTGTGATGTGTTTGTGAATCTGGGCAGCCCTTTGACAGTGTTGCTAGCCTGCTGAGAGAGAATTCCCCTGGGATAGAGAGAGCGAAGAAGAGAGGCAGAGAGAGAGAGAGAGATGAAGAGAGAGTGGTCCCCTGGATTACAGCCCCTGCCTCTAGAAATACTCCAGTCACTCATCAGAACAACAGTCTGCTGGCAGGGACAGGCTTCACATACATTTGGACGAGTTGAGTTAGAGTACATGAACACAGAACTGTAGATGCACTGTTTATGTGTCAGGTAGCAATAGCTGAGTTAATGGGGAACTAAACAAAATGGTGGACAGGCAAACCCAGGAGCGTTCTACCTGGTGCTGCTGTCTAATTAAATTACATTTAAAATCATTTTTGTATTTCGACCTACTTAGTCCACCTGTTGGCTCTCCCTAGTAATGAGCCTGGGGATGAGGTTAGACCTACTTCATTTTTTCTTGATATGGTTTGAGTGCGAGTAGCTTTTAGGTTTACATTGTTGTTTAACTCCAACTCACCCACTCCCAGTTGCTCCAGCAGGGCCTTGAACTCTGGCCTCTCCTCCAGGACCCTAAGGAGGTGGGTGGGCTCCATGCGCTCCAGCTCCACCCTCCAGTAAACATAAATCTTGTGGTTGAAGCTGACGTACACCAGACAGGGGCTGTTCTTGCCATCCTTACAAGTGTACTGACCTGTTAAACACCAAAATGTAAGGCTGATCAGACAACCACAGGGAAGAAGGCCATTTTGAATGGACATAAGCAAATATTCCATGACTAGGGGCCTGAGTTTTCCCTAATCACATGTCCTAATCAGGAAAAACTCCAGGCCCTAGTCATTACAGTAAAATATACATTCAGTGACAATAGGAGATGCTTTGAAATGGGATTGTTCAAATCAAATAAATAAAATCAGATGTTATTTGTTACATGCGCCAAATATAATAGGTGCAGACCTTACCATGAAATGCTTACTTACAAGCCCTTAATCAACGATGCAGTTTTTAGTGGACACTGGCCTATAATAACGCGTGTTTCTCAAGCAATGCCAACAGTGGTGAGGCTGAGCTAATGCACTCCAATGACCACAGAGACAAAGCATGGATGACCCCTGAGTGTGTGTTGTTCACACACTGACTCTGATAGCACTGTAGAATGCAGGCAGTGTGCTTGAAGTCCTGTCTGTAGCTCCAACATAGCCTCATCGTTACACATTCTGCATTTATTCCTTGTGTTATTATTCTTTACTTTCTATTCTCTGCGCTGTTGGAAAGCGCCCGTAAGTAAGCATTTCTCTGTTACTCTACACCTGTTGTTTACGAAGCATATGACATTATTACATTTTTTTGATTCGATTATCTTGGCCATTTCTTTAATCCTCGTATTAGATAACAATATGATCTCGCTCTGCTCTCAGAGAGGCACTGGGGCTCGTGCAGAAATTGGAGAGACAGCATTTGACAGAGAGCAAGATAGACGGAGATCCAGACGATGAAGCTTGTTTATGTGAGCCTGAAGTCCAATACTGCCATCTAATGGTGACATGAGCTGGAAACTGTACTAATACTGTCTATATCATTTGCTTAGTCATCACGTAAATCAGGTGTACATAGGTGAGGGATCTGACAGGAATGAGTGGTTCAGAATGAGATCTCACCTGCACAGAAAGTATTGACGTTCTCGTCAAACTGGAATCGCACCACCATGCGGTTGTGGTCGATGATGTAGGTCTGACCATCCCAGGCACACGCCACCACCTCCTCTCTGCCGTCGCCCTGAAGACAGAGGCACAGTCACAATGTCAAAAACCACACGGGCACAGACAGTCACTATAAAAACGTATATTGTGTTTGTTAACTCACTGTGACGTCCAGCTTCTGCAGAGCAAAGAGCTGGTGAGCCACCTGCACTGACCACTTCAACTGCTCTGAACTGTCCATCAGTTTCAGTGTGCCTGGAACAGAAAAACACACAATTCACATACTAAAAATGACTAACATTTTATGCTTAATATTGTTAATGGCATCAAGAGTATTGTTTAAACTGCATATAATACAACAGTCTGAGAAAAAACACAGAACTTAAACAACCCAAGACCTGCAGATCACTGGTTCTCACAGGGTTAAGGAAAACATTAAAGCCATAGAAATGGAATGAATTATTTTTATGGTTATAGCAGCACTCTGAGTGACAGACCCCAGCATAGTCATCTAAATGTCTCCATCCCTGAGTTCGAAGCAAGGAAATAGGGCAAAATTGAAGGTAACCTTTATTCAACACCATTTCTGTCACTCAATCTCTCCTGCAAACACCAACAAGCTTTGAATCTAAATCCAAATACTTGGAAAAATCGTCTTCAATTTAAACTGCAACATCATAAGTCACCTGTTTTTCCAACCTTAAATGTAGAATTGTTTAAATAAAATGGCTGAAATATGATGTGGTTACATTTCACTATTCCCTCAACATTCCTCAAACGTTGATCCTAATTAGGTCACACAGGCATGTCAAGCCATCTCTTGCAGCATCATTATTAGCGTATCTGTGACTGGCCCAGACTCTCTAGTAAGATAATCATATTGGTTCCCCTCTTCTTTAAATATTGATAGTCTCTCCAGGAGCTCACAAGGCCCTCAGCCTGCTCAGCCTGCTCAACTACAACAAACCAGTCTCCTCTGGTAACACAGACCCACAACACCTCCCTCCCTTCTACATGCCTTTCCTAGTTCTGAGTGACCTTGTTAAAAACATTAATTGGTGAGAGTAAGAATGGTCTTCCTTTTCACCTTAAGGGGGCAGCGGAGCAGGCTAGGCAGCTCTGTGAGCTGGCAGATACACTGCCTGTCAGACATGTTCAGGTTCTATAAGGAGGATTAATATACAGGGTCATTGCTTTTGAGATAAACAGATCAGCCAGGTATCTCCACAACGACAAGTCATATAAACCTTCGATCTGCTCATCATCACTATGAAAAACTCACATAACAGCAGAGTGGAAGTACCTCTTTTTTTTTTGCTGAGCCCAGTGAGGTTATGATTTTTGGTATTTTATTAGGATCCCCATTAGCTGTTGCAAAAGCAGCAGCTACGCTTCCTGGGGTCCACACAAAACATGAAACATGACATAATACAGAACATTAATAGACAACAGCTCAAGGACAGAACTACATAAATGTAAAAAATGTCGCTCATTATTTTAGAAGATAATTGACTGCCGTGTTGTTAACATGTCCTATCTGAACACATCCTCATTAGGATTCCGTTATGAGACGGACTGAGTACAAAAGGTCAGTGGTGTAATTAGTGAATGACGCAGCGGTGCTCTTCTGAACAACTTAACTAAGACACTTACCATCTAGAGTGCAGAGGGCAAACAGGCCGCATTTAGAGGAGTCTCCTTTGGAGCCTCTGCTTATGCTCCCGATGAGATGAGTGGAGACGTTCTTGTTGTGGATCCGACCAGTGGTCAGATGCAGAATGACGTCTCTGGCGGGACCCTCGCTGTGAAAGGCACATTACAAACACAGGACGATACCAACATGAACTGGCACAGCTTATCTATCATTAGACAGCCAAAGCTATGTTACATGTCTACTACTGTGTACTGTATGTATCAATATATGCAATAGGTCCTCTGCATGTCCAGTGGTCTGTACCTGCCAGGAGTGGGTGGGGCCTCCTCCCCAGGCCCCGCCTCAGAGAAGCCCTGTTGTGTCCATGTGCACAGCAGGATGGCATAGCCACAGCCAGGCTGGGACACCATCAGTTCAGGAAGACCCTCGGGGTCAGGGTTCACTGACAGGCTGTCCACCTGTCACAGGAGGAAATCATGGATTAGAAATAGTAGAGTGTACACTGTACAGGATGTGAAATCATCCAGTATTTTGTGTGGTTTATATGTAGGGCCAGAGGGGTATCCTACGAAGCAGGTTTGAGGAGTTAGTGAGTTAACTTTGGTCAACTCTGAGTTCAACTCAGGTTAACTGGTCATAAGAAAGTGGATCACCTTTTAGCCAGGTCAATTTCTATGGCAACGAATCCTTCAGAAGGAACCTGTTACATGGCAGGCTAACTCATGGCTAACTCCACTTACCCTGAATGAAATGACTGAGCCGCGAGTTGAGGACCAATTACTGTAAATCAGATTCCTTCCCTCTTGCAAAGATTGTGTGTTACAAAATAGTAATGTTAAAATATATCATATTACACATTTAGTAATGATAGAATGCATTTTAAACTTCACGCAATGTAACACTTTTGTATGACTTAATAAATAACAAATATCAATTGGAGTGGGAAAAAAGCTGCTTGTGCATTGATAGCACACCAAAGACGGCATTAACGATAAGTTAGAAAATAAAGACAGCACTTCTAAAAGCCTATTTCAAACCATAGCCTGCTGCATTCGCAAAATAAATTTTCTTTCATTTTTATTTACCGAACAAATGAAAATGTGGCACTGACTCATTCATGGATTAATGTTTCAGCATTGTCTCAATGAAGAGTTTGGCGTTCGACTAGCCATGAGCAACATGCATGTGCAGTTACAAGCCTGCTAGAGTCAGTGGCAGGCGGACAAACAATATCCACCGTCGTAGTATGGATGAAGCCTGAGCTGGAATGTAAAGCTAGCTGAAGCTGGTAAGCTTTAGAAAACCCTGAGTAGATTACTTCGTAGGATACCCCTCAGGAGTTTTTCCAGTCTTTGATTGACATATTCCATGTTTGTGTATAGACCTACCTGTCCCTCCAGAAGCCACTTCTTCAGCAGAACCAGCTGTCCAGAGCCCAGGTCTGAAGAATCGGTGGGCTCCTCCCAGCGAAACACTCTCACCACACGGTCTGTGTAGCCCACTACAAGCTCACTGCGCCCATCCCCATCTGCAAAGCGTGTACACACACACACACACACACACACACACACACACACACACACACACACACACACACACACACACACACACACACACGGTTGAGAATAAAGCAGTCAAAACAGAAGCAGTCAATTGCATTGAGGTTGCCTACATCTAGGACGAAATGGGTGCAGAACAGAGCGGTTACCTATGTCACTAATAAGGATGACTTTGGTGTTGGCAGGAATGTGCTGAGAGAAGCAGGGCTTCTGGTCATCAGAGAATAGCGCCTCCTGCTGGCTGGATGAATCTGACTTGGCTCCACCCACTGCAGACAGGTCAAACAGGTGAAACCATCCCTCTGCACCCACAGCAACTATAAAGTTCTGATGGATAAGTGAATAGTTAGTGATAGCACTCATTGGATGCAAGGGGAAAATTAAACACAAATATTCCTCATCTGACTGGAGGACTATACACAGTTTTTGCACACTCACCCTTCCTTTGTTGCAGATGTCTCCAACACCAACACAGGTGAGCTAAAAAAGAAACAAAAAAAGATAACTCATTAAATATTTGTCTAAATCTGCTAAAATACCAATAGGCAGTGGTGTTCAAATTCCCTCTTTTATGCCACTACCGTTGTACTTAAATGTGCTGACATTTAAACTCAAAGAGGGGTGATCAAATGCCCGCTAAGCAGCCACTTACCATGCCCACACATGTTCTAGTGATCCAAGGCTTGGAGTCATCATTCTTGTACACATGCAGCTTTCCACTGGTGTCACCCACGATAAGTTCATTCAGCTGTTAAAAAAGAATAACACAGTTAATGTCAAGGTTTTGGTGTCAAGGCCATGGGTAGTCACAGTCAGGACATTTTGTTTCCATAGATATAAGACATGTTGTGATAAATATGCTGAAGATCAAGGAACGTGATAAGAGTACTGTTATGGCATCTACTATTTCACTCTTAGCCCTCTTATCGTGACTGGAGGGAATGAGTCAGAGACCCTCTAAAGCAGGAGTTGCTATTTACAGTACAGGGACTAGAAAGGCACAGCTGGACAATGAATGGGCAAGTGAAGTCTACGACTTCGGAAAAATGATTTATATGTTGCCACATAGGGGGAAATAACTGATAAAAAAAACAAGTTGATACATGTCATTGGTTCGCCTACAATATGTATAACTGGCCCTAGGAGGTGGATACACTAACACCGTGAGCATTGAGACTACACACATTTTTGCAAGGATTGCCAATGTCTGAAAACATGGGACCTAAGGAAAGATCCCTGAATAATTGTTTAGCTGCTGACACTTTACCGAGTCATTGTCCGCATCACCAAGACAAATTGCAAAAGGGTTCCAGTGAAATCCAAACTAACACGCTGAACATAGCTCAAGGACCGCATATCAACAGATAACAGTTTGACAGCTGAGCTGGACACAGACAGATGCAATTTGCACCATCCAAATGCAAGTTAGAGAAACGTCAAGTAGTTAACTTCGTTAAAGCGTATATTTGCTTCTGCTTTTAAATTTGGCGTGATAACTATTATTAACCATAACCATTAAAAACAACAGAAAGCTGAGCTGAACCTGTAAAACGTGCCGGTTTATACGCTTTTCCTTAAACAAAGCACACTTGACAAAAAAAGTACGGAAACTTATTTGACACAAGCTTCACGCGTTTTGTAATTTGCGATTCGTATGGTCAAGTGGATATATTTATTGTAATCCTACATATATCGTTAGTTACTGAGAAATAAAGAAAAAATTAAACAGCCAATGTTATATTATAACATAATCCCTGCATTTGTATTCATGCACAAATACTGAATCCCACCTAGCTGATTATTCAATTGTTCATAATTTAGCATAATGTCACATTCACATGTAGCCTAGTAATTCCAGAATATTATATGAGTGTAAATGATAAATTGTGTCAGTAAGATAAAATAATAACGTGGTAGACTGCTGTGGGCATTAAACCAAAAGGTTTAAAAACTCAGTACAACTGCCATTAAGTGGTTACTAATCGGGTTGCATTTGGGTGAAGCACTGTCAATCCTCTAGAGGGTGGTGCAGTACAAGACAAAATATTTTCCTACTGTTTCACCTCATCCATACTGTCTAAGGACCCAAGGCCCTTCTGATCCATATGACCCTTTAAGTGAGGAACCCAATATATTAGGCATACATGTTTGAAAGGCCTACATTTGTTGGCATATTCTCAGAAGTGTGGAGTAATTTCAGTGCACACAACAGCATGTGGATATTTACTGCAGCAGAGCGGCTCTTTTCAGTGATCTCTCTCTCTCTCTCTCTCTCTCTCTCAGTGTGTGTGTGCCAAACAACTGGCTAGGTACTGCTCTTTTTCAGACTTTATGGGCAGCCTAGCTATGCGGAGGAGAAGTTGCTTTTTGTTGCATCAACGACCTTTGAAATGTTTGAACCCTTTATGATGTGCCGGTAATGTGATGTGTGGATTCAAATAAAGTATTTAAAATGTGTGTGTGCGTGTGTGCGCGTGTGTGCGTGTGTGTGTGTGTGTGTGTGTGTAAAGAGCAGAACAGGTAGTCACGACCCATTAAACAGCTGCACATCACTGGCCACAGACAGGATTGGATGATTGTCCACGTCGACTGTAGGGAATTTCAGATAAATATTCAGTTCAGCATCTATTCAATAGGCTAACTGCTGAGATAAATTGATTCAGATTGCTCAGATGCCTTGTGATGGCATGGTTCATTACCATTCACTCCAGATGTTCTTGACAGGTCTCATTAATTAATTAAATGCATAGCACAACACCTTTCTTCAACTCAATCAGTAAAACTTCACAAAAGTAAATGTTGAAATACGTCACCAAAGGCATCAGATATATGTTTAAAGAAGCTTAATTTAAACGTCCAAAACTTTTAAAATATATGCTAGCTAGACGACACTGTACCACGCTCCACTTCAAATGTCTTATTTCAGATATGGTCTTTCATCTAAAAACTCTAGTTTAGCAAACTTGAATAGTTCATGCAGCTGAATATAGGCTATGCCCTTCAAACGTTTTTATTTAGACATATTCATTTATTGAAATTGTTAGTAAAGATAAATCAGAGTTTTGATAACCGTGATCACTGTGTTTGTATTTACCTTCTAAATGCATTCAGTGGGGGCTTTTCACTTTATTATAAGACTGCTCTGTTGTAATGCACCTGCAGAAATGATACAAAGAAGAGTCAGTGCCATGGGCGACCCCAAACGACCACAGTATATAAAAAAAAAACACCACAATTTAGTTTTAACAGCTAACAAATTGAAAATTAATCCCGCATATCACATAGGGGTTATTTCCCAGGACAAATGGGCCCTTATGAGTTTTGTTTATGATGTCTCAGTGAACTCCAAAAGCAGAAAGACAGAGGTGTTTCAATGGAGACTCGGGCGCCCAGATGTCATATTAATTATTACACTCGGCCATGACTGGAACCCTCGAATAGAGGGAGCGTTTTGCCTGCCTCTGGAAGATCTGCAGTGGAAAAAAGTCTTTACAAAGCGCTAATTGGACTCTGGAACCGCACTGACAGGGCATGGTAGATAGGTTTCAGAAAGCCGACGATGGCGAGGGGGCTGGGGGAAACTGAATAGAACCCACGCTTCTTTTCTAAACTCTCTTGCTGTGCCAAAAAGGGGAGGAAAAAGAAAAGAAAAGTTGGTGGGGGCTGGGTTCTTCAATGCAGGCTTGATTTTGAATGCCACAGCCAACACAGAAAATTTTCACAATTTACCCCCTCCCCTCAAATACACACACACACACACACACTCATCCCCATGAGTGGAGTCGGTTGGTTTTGTTCTGAGTGAAAGACATGTTCTATTATGCTGCCTTTTAAAAGAAAACAAAATTGTCGAAATACACTGTGTCGAGTCTATACTGTAACAAAATAGGGTGTATCAAATCATACACAAAACATCCTCGAATCCTTCTTATGGCCCCTCCTCAGATTTACCCTTCCGTTCCGCCTCTCCGATGGTGATGATTAGCTCTAGCCTAATGAAAGTGGAAAATTCGCCTCTGCTGGACAAAGCTTCATTCTTCGAAAGACGAAGCATTCAAATGCGGTTGTAAAAGTGTTAACAATAAACTGTGGGTCATCCAAGACTGTGGGGTCTGCTTGTGCTTGCCAACCCGACTGTGTTCCAAACAACTTACAGTCAATGGGGTCTATAAGGTATACCTTATAGTATACTGCCCATATGGAATGTACAGACAATGCAAACAACTAAATCTTATCATCTTTGATAAGCGCCTTTAAGGTCTGCCGGAGTTTGGGAGCTGCCTTTCAGCACTACTTTTCGGTCCACTTGGGAAATTGATTATCTGCATGCGTAAAAAGCTAGGATAGCCTAATAGGTTCGCTTATATAAGCTATTTTTAAAAGTGATATATACTAAAAAAGTTCATAAGTTGTTTGATTCACCCATAAAGGGACACGTTTTACTCATTTTACGCATAAAATGAAATTACACCTTCTTTGTCTTTCGATCTATATCTTATTTTATATTCTCTCACACTGTGGCCAACTTTTATGAACCTCAGTCTCTCATTCGCCATGAAACAATTCTATTTATCTGGCTAATAAGGTGCATTTCTGAACGCTCTATTTTTATGCATTTTATATGAGGAGCATTTTGGAACCTTCGCGAGTAATCATGCGATCCGGTGGTAGATTCCCAAAGCATAGTTGAATGAAAAGTAACATTCTATTACTGCTCAAAACTCTCAAGACATCTGGAAGAAGTCTGCATGCTGCAACCAGTTGTGCTTTGGCGACTGTTTGTTCAGTGGTTCAAGTGGCACGCGTCCGGCGTACGCGTTGCAACAGAACAGGAGCCAAGGTGAATACAACTAGCGAGAGGAGGAGGCGTGGTCAGGTCCAGCGCGTGGGGCTGCCAGTGTATAAGCCCCGCTACTAGCCTTTCTGAGGACTCAGTTCAGACTGAGGAGTGTGCGAGGCAGAAGCCCACAAGACCGCCCATTAAACAAGGCTAAAGTGAGTATTAAGCCACACGTGAACGCCACGAGCAGGACGCACTGCTACCGAACAATCCAAAGAAGAACTCTGAGACTCTCTACAACTCTTCTTTTTTATTTTTCAATACTTGCCAATGGACATCACAGCCAAGATGGAAATAAATGTGAGCCAGCAGCAGTTCATGCCGCCCTCCTGCTTCTTTGCTGCCGCAGCGCAGAGCATCCAGCTCAGCCCGACCAGCAGCCAGGGGAGCGGCAAGTCAGCATCCAAGGTGAAGAGGCAGCGCTCATCCTCGCCGGAGCTGCTAAGATGCAAGAGGAGGCTGAACTTTGCGGGCTTTGGGTACAGCCTGCCGCAGCAGCAGCCACACACCGTGGCGCGGCGGAACGAGAGGGAGCGCAACAGAGTGAAACTTGTCAACAACGGCTTCGCCACTCTCCGGGAACACGTCCCCAACGGCGCAGCCAACAAGAAGATGAGCAAAGTGGAAACGTTACGGTCGGCGGTGGAGTACATTCGCGCACTACAGCAACTTTTGGATGAGCACGACGCCGTGAGCGCAGCGTTTCAGTCCGGGGTCCTGTCGCCCAACAACTACCCCAACGAGATGAACTCCATGGCAGGCTCTCCAGTGTCCTCCTACTCGTCCGATGAGGGGTCCTACGACCCCCTCAGTCCCGAGGAGCAGGAACTCCTGGACTTCACCAACTGGTTCTGAGCATCTGTAGCCTATAAGGTGAGAATGTTTTTTATAATGGCCTATCATTCATATTATACAAGTACTGTATTATGCATTGTTATAATGAATATTTGCATTATTACGTTTTCAAGATCAATAGAAAATAACTGAACGAATGACTTACCTCCTTTTCTTATTCGTTATTATAGGAATATGGATCAATTGAATTATGTATACTCTCAGCATGCGCTCGGGAGGGTCACAGAGGAGCTCGCGCCCTCCAGAACAAGACGCACTGAGCTGGCGTTCTGCTCCGGTCGTCCACGACCCAGTCCACTTAAAGGAACGGCCTTGCAACCGGAGAAATTGCGGACATGCAGGCCAGTGTTCAGCCAAGCACCAAAGGACTAAAAAGAAAACGCGCTCTCCATGTCTGACAGCGTGGGAATCCAACCTTCCAGTGCATTCGCCCATGAAAACAACATTTCAAAAGTGATTTTACAACAACACACAAAACATTATTTAAAATGTTGTTCTCAAACTATGCTTAATCCAATCAAAGAACATCAACCCTTCTTTGTAAACTCCTGTGACATTTAGTTCTAAAATGCTTCCATTGTGCGGATTTTATTATATGAAATTCTATATCAAACATGTTTTTGAAATATATTAAGATATTTTTGTATGTAAAGAGATTTTTTTTAGATGTTTTCTTTTGTATATATTTATATTGATAAGTTGCTATTACCTCTTGCCTATTTTAGATTTGTATAATGCTCTGCAGCTGGCTATTCTGTGTATGGTCATTGATCCATGAGGTTTCAAGAAGGGGTTTGACACTCCGACGTTTTATTTTAGCACCAATGTGTCTTATTTAATAGGAAATACATGTTATTGTACATGGAGTTCACGATGATCAAAGGTTATGCAGCTATTGTCCAAACAGAGCACAATGGCGATTCATTGTATATTTCAATACTGCCAGCTCTACACTGCCTTTACTTATATCATGTTGGTTGAAAAGAGAAAAGCCTATAACCATATTTTCTACACTCTAGTCTCATAATAAAACATTTTCTAGTATTTCCTTTTGTACCTCAAACTTTTTTACGTTTGCATTTTACATTCACTTTTAGTTACAGTGTGTTTTTGACTGGAGATGGGATGGGAGAAATGATATAGGGGGATGAAACACAGGGGGAATGAAATATATTTCTGTTACATTTTTTTATGGAACTTTAACCCATTTTACGCACAGTTCCACCAACGAATTCATGCCGTATCACACATTTTACGCGCGTCTCCATGTGCGTAAAAAAACGGTCCATTCTGTAATAAAAGGTATTAACATAAAAATAGAGTAATACAACAATAGTAAATTCGATTCCTCAAGAATCCAATAGGCCTGTTTCTAGCCCGAGGACACTTAATGTGTTGATAATACGTCAGAGACGTGTCATGAATGTTGGAGCGTTCATGATGCAAGTCAGTTCTGTTGCGCACCAGCTCAATGCTGCCGCGCGAAAGCGCGTGCGTATTAGGGTGAGACAAATATGAAGCTACAGCCCAGCACACAAAACCCCCACTAGCACAAAAAGTCCCAGTTGTGACAATGACTCCGTCAGTCCATCTATGCCATCCTCTCAATGAAATCCCTTACAATAAACTCAACAACAAAACAACTTTAGTAAATAAAACTGTATAAATAACAGTGAATTCTATCAGTTGACTATGTGTTTGAAGCCTCTAATATATTGTGCAATTCTGTAAAACAAACAATCCATGCCTATTTGTAATTTAAACAGGCTTATTTCGTTGACAAACCATCAAAATTAGGATTTTGAATTACATTTTAACATTTTAGATTTTTTTTTACATTTTAGTCATTTAGCAGACGCTCTTATCCAGAGCGACTTACAGTTAGTGAGTGCATATATATATATTTTTTCACATACAACTTTAGGGTTTAAGCCTGAAAATAAAGTGAATTGCAATAACAAGAAAAAACGTAAAGCTTGAAAAGTTATTCTCGTTTAGCCTACGTGTAATTTGTTTAACCTGTGGTAAGATGCAAGTGCCTACAGGGTAAAAGAAGACATTCAAACCGTTTTACAAAGAGCACACATAACATTCTACTCCATTTCACTCTGTATAGTGCTAAGCTGTCAATATATTTGACCGCAACTGAAGGCTATATATTGAAACTTAAGCATAATCAAAGAGAAGGAAATAATTTGCAGTTTTTTAGATATATTCATTACAAAAGATGCACTTGGTATGCTTGTTTGCATTGGTTTGTAAGATTTAATCAATGAAACAGAGACCGATTCAATATTTTAGATGAAAATATGTGTAGTTCAGGTACCTATCCATTCCCTGCGGCCAAGAAGCATCGAGTTTGACAGGTAGGGACGCGTTTGCTTCAAGGCGCGTGCCTGGTTTAATGAGTGAATGCGGTTGTATAGCGGTCGAGTGGAGACAGCGCATTGAATTGGCTGACTGCGTGTGCCTTTCCTACTGCAGCGTGCGGCTAGCACTGAACCTCATTTCTACACAATCCAATATGACCCATGGTCCTTCTAGCCATCTCTATTTAGAACAACAATCCAATATGACCCATGGCCCTTCTAGCCATCTCTCTATTTAGAACAACAATCCAATATGACCCATGGCCATTCTAGCCATCTCTATTTAGAACAACAATCCAACATGACCCATGGCTTTTCTAGTCATCTCTATTTAGAACAACAATCTAATGTGAAACATGGTCCTTCTAGCCATCTCTATTTAGAACAACAATCCAATATGACCTATGGTCCTTATAGCCATCTCTATTTAGAACAACAATCCAATATGAACCATGGTCCTTCTAACCATCTCTATTTAGAACAACAATCCAATATGACCCACGGCCCTCCTAGCCATCTCTATTTAGAACAACAATCCAATATGATCCACGGCCCTTCTAGCCATCTCTATTTAGAACATAAAGTAAGCAAAAATGCCCCCAGTCATCAAGCTAGGTAAGAGATCATTGTTAAATATGTTTAAGTGATTGATAAGACTGAACTAGATCAAAGCTAATTCAATGATCAATATTGTGTTGCACCTTTAACCAATAGCCTAACAAATTAACAACTCTTTAAAAAACAGTTGGGCTGAAGTTAAACCATTTGTTGCGTGCAAGCTGCCAGGTATTGTTCACCACTATCTCTGAAAGGGTTATTGCACAGCAGTTATTAACTTGTGATGTTACCACAATACAACATATAATTCCTTGACACCAAGATAAATAGCATAGCTGATGTTTCATTAATGATTTATTCTGTAAAATTGTAGTAACATAAAGATATATTCTAAGGCATGGCTACTTGGCCTACATATTATTTGAGGAGAGCCTACTATTACATAAAGACTGTGCATTGTGCATAATGCAACATTATCCAACTCTCTAGGGGGACGATTACTGATTTTAAATCCATTGCTGAGACCAAGTTCTTTATAGACAGGACATAATGAGTATTTTCTGATTCTGAAGGTTTCCTTGATATTACGAAAGGTGTCCCACAGCGTTCGATTTTGGGTCCTGTACATTTTACTAACTACACAACTAAACAATATTGGTTTGTCTGTAAAAAATTGTAACCTTCACTTGTCTACGGGCATACTGCTGTGTATTCTGTTGACGAGGCTCTATCTGATCTTCAGTCTGCCTTCATTGATTTACAGAAAACCTTTATTGACCTCAAACTAGTATTGCAGTATATGTTTTCTAGAGCACATGTACTTTAGATTGTGCCCACGTTGATTGTGTCCCTGCTTACAAATATCTGGGCATCTGGATAGATGATGGGCTGTCTTTTAAAAAGCATATTGATGATTTAGTGAAGAAGCTGAGAATAAAAATGGGCTTCTTCTATAGAAATAAGTCCTGCCTCTCGCTTAATAGTAGAAAGCAGATAATTCAATCAACGTTCCTACGGTTCCTAGACTATGGTGACATCATCTATATGAATTCAGCTGCCACTTCATTAACGCGGTTAGATGCAGTTTACCATAGCGCACTTTGTTTTATTACTGGTGACAGGTTCAGTACACATCACTGCATTCTTTACCAGAAAGTAGGCTGGCCGTCTTTGAAGTTACATACAGTGCATTCAGAAAGTATTCAGACCCCTTGACTTTTTCCACATTTTGTTATGTTACAGCCTTATTCTAAAATGGATATCTATATTTTTTAAACTCATCAATCTACACACAATACCACATAGTGACAAAGCAAAAACAGGTTTTTAGAAATTGTTGCACATTTATTACAAATTAAAAACGAAAATATACATTTACATAAGTATTCAGACCCTTTACTCAGTACTTTGTTGAAGCACCTTTGGCAGCGATTACAGCATCGAGTCTTCTTGGGTATGATGCTACAAGCTTGGCACACTTTTATTTGGGGAGTTTCTCCCATTCTTCTCTGCAGATCTTCTCAAGCTCTGTCAGGTTGGATGGGGAGCGTCGCTGCACAGCTATTCAGGTCTCTCCAAGGATGTTCGATCGGGTTCAAGTCCGGGCTCTGGCTGGGCCACTCAAGGACATTCAGAGACTTGTCCCGAAGCCACTCCTGCATTGTCTTGGCTGTGTGCTTAGGGTCGTTGTCCTGTTGGAAGGTGAACCATCGCCCCAGTCTGATGTCTTGAGTGCTCTGGAGCAGGTTTTCATCAAGGATCTCTCTGTACTTTGCTCCGTTCATCTTTCCCTCGATCCTGACTAGTCTCCCAGTCCCTGCCGCTGAAAAACATCCTCAAAGCATAATGCTGCCACCACCATTCTTCACTGTAGGGATGGTATCAGGTTTCCTCCAGACGTGACTGTGACATGATGAGGTTGGACCCAGGAGCAGAGAATAGACCAAACGAGGAATCAGTGGTAAAAGTAAACGTAAATACTTTACTGAGAATAGGTAACAGCAGGATTACAGTAATGCTGAGAAAACAACAAACACTAGGACTAGATAACTTACACAGGAGGCAAACACACATGACAAACAAATCAAGTTTCTGCAAAGGAAAACAGAAAACACATCTCTCTTAAAGGGGAACTCATAATTAGAAAACAGAAAACACCTGAGTGTCATAATAGTCTCTAGGACGGTCTCTGCCGCCCTCTGGTGACAGGTGGAACCATGACAGTACCCCCCCCCCCCTTCTAGAAGCGGCTCCAGCCGCGGAGCCAGGGCGACCACCACGGAGTTGGTTGAAATCCCGAACCAGTCCCGGATCCAGGATGTCATGGGCAGGCACCCACGCCCGCTCCTCGGGACCGTAACCCTCCCAGTCCACCAGGTACTGCAGGGCACCTTGGACCCGACGAGCCCCCAACAGATGCCGGACAGTGTAGTCCGGGCAGCCATCAATAAGCCGAGGAGGCTGCGGGGAAGGTGTGGGAGAGAAGGGACTTACCAGCTTGAGTCGGGACACATGGAAGGATGGACAGACCTTCATAGACCTGGGAAGCTGGAGACGGTAGGTGACTGGGTTGATGCTTCTCAGGATCTTGAATGGTCCAACGTAGTGTGGAGTGAGCTTCCGCGAGGGGGGGGGGGGGCAAACCCGAACTGACACTCGAACTGCGACAGTTCAGTGGATGAGTTCGGCAGTGTGTTGTGAGCATACTCCGCCCAGACGAGGAACTTGCTACAGTTGACGGCCTGAGAAGAGACAAAACAGCGGAAGAACTTCTCCAGCTCCTGGTTGACCCGCTCAGTCTGCCCATTCGACTGTGGGTGGAACCCCGAGGAGAGACTCACCGATGCCTCCAACAGGGAGCAGAAGGCTTTCGAATACCGTGCCATGAACTGGGGCCCACGATCCAAGACAATGTCCTGGGGAAGTCTGTGTAGTCAAAAGACATTGGTAATCAAGAGATTAGCAGTCTCCCTCGCTGAGGGCAACTTGGGCAAAGCAATGAAATGGGCTGCTTTGGAGAACAGATCGACGACCACCAGGATAGTGGTCAGCCCTTGGGATGGAGGTAACCCTGTGATAAAGTCTACAGACAGGTGGGACCAGGGCCGGCTGGGGATGGGCAGAGGTTGGAGCAATCCAGCCCGTCGCTGTCGTGAAGATTTACTATTGGCACAGGTGGAGCAGGCCGTCACAAAGGACCTCACATCCTCAGTCATGTTGGTCCACCAGAATCTCAGCCTCAGGAACTCCAGTGTCTGATTTAACCCCTGGGTGCCCAGACAATTTAGAGGTGTGTCCCCATTGTAGTACTTGGGACCGGACTGAATGCGGAACCCCCACCGGGATCAGGTTCTCGGTTCTGGGCTTGTCGGACCGTGGTCTCAATACTCCACATCACGGGGGCCACAATGCGGGAACTGTGGATGATGTGCTTGGAGTCCCTCTCCTCGTTAGAGACATCGTGCTGACGGGACAGGGCGTCTGCCTTCTGATTGTTGGATCACTAGTGTGAAGTTGAACCTGTTAAAAAACAGAGCCCACCTAGCCTGGCGAGCGTTCAACCTCTTAGCTTCTTGAATGGAGATTAAGTTCTTATGGTCCGTCCAGATCACGAAAGGATGAGGTGCCCCCTCCAACCAGTGTCTCCACCCCTCAAGAGCCCACTTTACTGGAAAAAGCTCCTGGTTGCCTACATCATAGTTGCATTTCGCTGGCGAGAACCGCTTGGAGAGGAAGGCGCATGGGTGCAGTTTCTTGTCCTCCTCGTTCCGCTGTGAAAGGACCGCCGCTGCTCTGGTGTCTGAGGTGTCCACCTCTACCACGAAGGGACGAGTAGGATCAGGACGAACAAGGATGGACCCGGAAGTGAAACGTCCCTTGAGCGACAGAGCCTGGATTCGAACCAGGATCTCTAGTGGCACAGTTAGCACTGCGATGCAGTGCCTTAGACCAGGCGCCTCTATTTGTGGTCCTCTGTAGCTCAGCTGGTAGAGCACGGTGCTTGTAACGCCAAGGTAGTTTTTCGATCCCCGGGACCACCCCATACACAAAAAAAAAAAATTATGCACGCATGACTGTAAGTCGCTTTGGATAAAAGCGTCTGCTAAATGGCATATTATTATAATATTCCGTTTATTTTATCCTAAAAAAGTCTCTCGTCCTTGCCAATGACATGCATACCCATAACATGATGCAGCCACCACCATGCTTGGAAATATGAAGAGTGGTACTCAGTGATGTGTTGTGTTGGATTTGCCCCAAACATTACGCTTTGTATTCAGGACATAAAGTTCATTTCTTTGCCACATTATTTACAGTTTTACTTTAGTGCCTTATTGCAAACACACTGCATGTACAGGTTTCCTTCTTTTACATTTACATTTTAGTCATTTAGCAGACGCTCTTATCCAGAGCGACACAGTTAGTGAGTGCATACTCTGTCAATTAGGTTAGTATTGTGGAATAACTAAAATGTTGATGATTCATCCTCAGTTTTCTCCTATCAAAGCCATTAAACTTTCTAACTGTTTTAAAGTCACCATTGGCCTCATGGTGACATCCCTGAGCGTTTCCCTTCCTCTCCGGCAGCTGAGTTAGGAAGGACGCCTGTATTTTTGTAGTGACTGGGTGTATTGATACACCATCCAAAGCGTAATTAATACCTTCACCATGCTCAAAGGAATATTCAATGTCTGCTTTATTTGTACCCATCTACCAAAAGGTGCCCTTCTTTGCGAGGCATTGGAAAACCTCCCTGGTCTTTGTGGTTGAATCTATGTTTCAAATTCACTGCTCGACTGAGGGACCTTATAGATAATTGTATGTGTGGGGTACAGAGATTATGTAGTCGTTCAAAAATCACTATTATTGCACACATAGTGAGTCCATCTAACTGATTATGTGACTTGTTAAGCACATTTTTACTCCTGAGCTTATTTACGCTTGCCATAACAAAGGGGTTGAAATCTAATTGATTAGACTACTAGATACTAGACTCTGTCAATATGTTTTGGGAAGTGGCTCTGCATTTCTTGCATACATATCATATTTATGTAAGGATTATGACGACCTTCTAAAAGGACAAAGCTGTTTATGTGTGTTCCCTTGTCTCCACTGTCACCACATCCCTCGATGCCTGCAAACAGAGCATCTATATCAGGGATGGGCAACTCCAGTCCTCGGGACCTGATTGGTGTTACACTTTTTCCCCAGCCCCAGCTAACACATTTGACTCTAATGATCAAATACTCATGGGCTTCAGTTTAGAATGCAATACGTTTAATCAGCTGTGTTTGCTAGGGATGGGGAAAAAGTGTGACACCACTCCGACCCCCAAGGACTGGAATTGTCCATCCCTGATCTATATGGTAGGACCAGTACCAGATTAATATGGAGGCGAAAGAAACGCACACCTATTTAGGCGAGGTGCTGGCTATCGGAGTAGAACACTTGAAAAAGAAAAGGAGAGCCGCACACGCTAGGAGCTCAGAAGCAATAATTTAATAACCTAATAACCAACGTCAGGATACCCTGATGAAGACAGCTTGTCTGTCGAAACGTTGGTTATTAGGTTATTAAATTATTGCATCTGAGCTCCTAGAGTGTGCGGTAAAAGTGTGATACCACTCCGCCCCCAAGGACTGGAATTGTCCATCCCTGATCTATATGGTAGGAACAGTACCAGACCTGAATGAATGTGTCTGTTTTGAATATTCACGGAGACAGAATGATGTGGTTGATAGCAGAGACGTCACGCCCAAAGGGGGCACAGGGTCACTTGCCCCCTCAGATTTGTGATGTTTAAATTTGTCTTGTTATTTTTTCTCTGTAATACTACTAACCATGAAGTTGGCTTTAGCTAGCCCAGATAATATCCCAATCTCCCAACCTAATAACTACATTGAACAAAAATATAAACGCAACATGTAAAGTGTTGGTCCCATGTTTCATGAGCTGAAATAAAAATCCCAGAAATGTTCCATTCGCACAAAAAGTTTATTTCTTACAAACTCCATAGTGCAAAGAATTTAATGGTCTATGGTTCAATCCTGTTTCTGGTCTAATGAATAATTAATATTGTTCCTCCTCTTCCTTGTGGCAAGCGCAGCAGCACACTGCCCTCCAAAGCCTGCAAAAAAAACGCTGGACTGCCCCTTTCCTCGCCCTGCATGGAACATCCAGGGTCACGTCCTTGGTGACGTGAGGGGTGACGTCCAGGGTGACCACAGCAACATCCTCTGGAAAGGGACAAAAGCGGGACAGAATGTAAATAAATGCAAACCGTAGGTTCTAAACACTGGCCAGTTGAATGGGATCTTTTATTTCAGCTCATGAAACATGGGACCAACACTTTACATGTTATCATCATGAACGGCACCTGTCAGAGTGCTTTCTATAAGTCTTACTCACCTGCTTGGATATCAGATGGCAGAGTGGCGTAGACGGCCACCATGAGAGGCTTTTCTTCAGGTGTGACGTCCACAACCTCCAAGAGGAAAGAAGCCAGGTCTGCCTCTGTGTTAGGGATAATGTCCACAACCTCCAGGTGGGAAGATGCTGGGTCTGCCTCTGAGTTATGGGTGATGTCAACAACCATACGGTGGGAAGAAGCAGGGTCTGACTCTGTGATAGGGGACATGTCCACAAGCTCCAGGTGGAAAGAAGCCAGGTCTGCCTCTGTGTTAGTGATGATGTCCAAAACCTCCAGGTGGGAAGAAGCTGGCTCTGCCTCTGTGTTAGGGTTGATGTCCACAACCTTCAGGTGGGAAGAAGCCGGGTCTGCCTCTTTGTTAGGGGTGATGTTCACAACCTCCAGGTGGGAAGAAGCCAGGTGTGCCTCTTTGTTAGAATTGATGTCCGCAATCTCTAGGTGGGAAGAAGCCGGGTCTGCCTCTGTGTTTGGGGTGATGTCCACAAGCTCCAGGTGGGAAGAAGCCGGGTCTGTCTCTGTGTTAGGGGTGGTTTCCACAACTTCCTGATAGGAAGAAGCCAGGTCTAACTCTGTGTTAGGGGTGATGACCACAAACTTCAGGTGGGTAGAAGCCGTCTCAGCCTCTGTGTTAGGGGTGATGTCCACAAGCTCCTGGTGGGAAGAAGCCAGGTGTGCCTCTTTGTTAGGGGTGATGTCCACAACCTCCAGGTGGGAAGAAGCAGGGTCTGACTCTGTGATAGGGGACATGTCCACAAGCTCCAGGTGGAAAGAAGCCAGGTCTGCCTCTGTGTTAGTGATGATGTCCAAAACCTCCAGGTGGGAAGAAGCTGGCTCTGCCTCTGTGTTAGGGTTGATGTCCACAACCTTCAGGTGGGAAGAAGCCGGGTCTGCCTCTTTGTTAGGGGTGATGTTCACAACCTCCAGGTGGGAAGAAGCCAGGTGTGCCTCTTTGTTAGAATTGATGTCCGCAATCTCTAGGTGGGAAGAAGCCGGGTCTGCCTCTGTGTTTGGGGTGATGTCCACAAGCTCCAGGTGGGAAGAAGCCGGGTCTGTCTCTGTGTTAGGGGTGGTTTCCACAACTTCCTGATAGGAAGAAGCCAGGTCTAACTCTGTGTTAGGGGTGATGACCACAAACTTCAGGTGGGTAGAAGCCGTCTCAGCCTCTGTGTTAGGGGTGATGTCCACAAGCTCCTGGTGGGAAGAAGCCAGGTGTGCCTCTTTGTTAGGGGTGATGTCCACAACCTCCAGGTGAGAAGAAGCCGGGTCTGCCTCTGTGTTAGGGGTGATGTCCACAACCTCCAGGTGAGAAGAAGCCGGGTCTGCCTCTGTGTTAGGGGTGATGTCCTCAACTTCCAGGTGGGAAGATACCGGGTCTGCCTCTGTGCTACGGGTTTTGTCAGCAACCTCCAGGTGGGAAGAAGCCAGGTCTGCCTCTGTGTTAGGGGTGATGTCCAAAACCACTATGTGGGAAGAAGCCGGGTCTGCCTCTCTGCTACGGGTGATGTCAACAACCTCTAGGTGGGGAGAAGCTGGGTCAAACTCTGTGTTAGGGGTGAATCCCTCAACCTCCAGGTGGGCAGAAGCCGGGTCTTTCTCTGTGTTAGGGGTGATGTCCACAACCTCCGGGTGGGAAGAAGCTGGGTCTGCCTCTGTGTTATGGGGGATTTCCACAACCTCCAGGTGGGAAGAAGCCTGGTCTGCATCTGTGTTAGGGGTGACAATTAAAATCCTGATTGGCTCTACTACTACAAGGCACCAGGATGTCATGATAAAAGGCATCTGTCAGAGTGCTTTCTATGAGTGCTACTCACCTGCTTGGATATCAGCTGGTAGTGTGGCGGAGAAGGCCACCACTAGGACAGGGGGAACTCGCAGGGTGTCTGCAGTAGGCTGGAAGTAGCTTTTCACCTCGTCCGCCACAAAGGCACAGACAGAGCTCATAAAAAAAGGGGTCTTGAGGTCATCCAGGGAGAAGGACTGGCTGATTCTCCCGAGGATCGACCTCACAGAGTCAAAAGCAGCAGCCCGGGAGAAAGGGGTGTGAGGAGAAGAGGCCTTCAACGTGCTGGAGAGCTTCTCCCCTACGGCCACCACCATACTCACAGCCATCCCGCTTAGGAGGATGGGGTGATCTGAATGGCCTTCCTCTGGCTGAAGCCACAGGGCCAGGAGGATCCTGGGCACCAGCTCCACCACCACCTGGGATGGGCTGAGCAGGTTGCTACAGGGCTTATTGGACAGCTTGTCCAGAATGCTCCTCACAGCTCTCTCCACGATGATGTGGACCTTGGGGTCGCTGAAATCAACAAAAAGCACCAGAGAAAGCTAAACAATGTGCAATGTTCACACAGAGAACACTGCCCTAGTTTCTTTCTGCATGGCTCCAGATGTGTAGATGAATGGAGCAAGCCGTATGCAGGGCAGTACATGGAACTCACATGTCAGCTCCAGCTGGAGAGGTGGGGTGCA
Organism: Coregonus lavaretus; assembly: GCF_964263955.1. Lineage (NCBI taxonomy): Eukaryota > Metazoa > Chordata > Actinopteri > Salmoniformes > Salmonidae > Coregonus > Coregonus lavaretus. The sequence goes on along the minus strand of NW_028163983.1, from coordinate 1,544 downwards.
TAGAGCGGCGGAGCTTGCAGACAGCCTTGTGCTCCATGTCAATCATTTTTAGGCAGGTGTTTACTTCCCAGGTCTGCCGTAGGAAACAGGAAGTCCCATTAGTGTAATTTCACAACAGATATATTCTGCTGTACTAACTAGTTGTTGAAAGGCTAGAAAGGAGCTCACTGACTGATAGTCTAAGTCTCTAACTCTCATTCTCTTACCAGCCGAGCGAGTTCGTTCCCCTCCTCCAGGGTTTCCTTCCACACCCTTCAAATAAAACACAAAGCATTTCAACTTTCCTGGCTTCCTATTTATCTGTTGTTTATTTTACCCACACCTCCTGGAGTGCTGCTGGTGACAGAGAATGGCAGTGAAGGTGAGAGCTGACGTGGTACTCACCTCTCCCTAAGGGATTTTTTGCCCTGAGACACCAGCCAGTCGCTCATGTGCTCCATGGTGACATGGGGCGAGACCTGGCCTCGACTCTGGAGCAGCAGATAGTGGACCATTAGCTTCTTCTGCAAGATGAGGTAAGGTGTGAGACCGTGCCACTAAAGACCATATAATGTGCTTTCAGAAGGGCCTCTCGCAACATTTCACAACTGCTCATGTCTCACAATTTGCAAGTGATATTAAGAACTCTTATGACCATCTTCTCTAAACTGTCTTGAAATAAAACTCTTGTTTTGGGATTAAATCTATCAATTTTTTTCTGTGGTTACTGTTTTTGTGGGATGAATCTTACCTGTTTATTGTAATATGCTTCCTCCCAGCAGGCCTGCAGAGTCTGAAAATAAAGGCTGCTTCTACAGAATTCCTTTGAAGATAATTAAAATAATTATGCTTTATTAGGTACATTATGCACAGGCATTTACAGTATGCCAAAAGGAATATCTCCTAAGATTACCTTAGTGGGACCATAAGTGAACTCAGGAATGCTCCCAACCCTATCCATGGTCAGAGGGGGACGAAATGCAGCGCTATAAATATACGGGATGCTCTAGAGATAACAGGAATGACTTAAAGTCGCGAATGATCAATGCCTGTGGAGTCGTCCAATATGCTGCGCTGAGAATTGAGTTGTAGGCGATATTTGGATATGTTTGGCGCAATATACATGTTTACATTCTATTGCCATGGAGAAATTGAGTTTCTAGAACCTGTTTTCTTCTATGTCTTTATTTCGTGAAAGATTAAGATCTTTATTTTGTCATAATGTGTATATGAGGACGTTGGAGCCCGTTCCGATTCATGACGCGGATATCCAAGTGCATGTTGCATAGACCTTCTAATCCAACCTTGGTTTACAAGTTAAATTAAATTAGTATATATGCCTATACAAATCTATTGACCACATCCATTTAAATCAATGATTGTCAATTGAAAATGTGGTTGTTGTGTTATCCTGTTGTGCGTGTCAGGGCTCCTCTTAAGCACGTTATTCCAATATTTCCTAGCTCTGAATTGACGCAGGTTACACTTTTGCAAAGCTACTCGGTTAAAAATAAGAGCATGAATGACAATAAAGGTATGACTTGAATTATATGCATAATGATGTA